>NC_056725.1:1746996125-1747206125 GCF_019279795.1 Protopterus annectens
GCGGACAAAGGCCCATAATCAGAGATAGATTTTAAATAGCAAGAAAACCAAAGAAATAAAAAATGCAACAGTGGAAAAAGATACCAGTGGAAATAAACAGTGAAAATCCAAAAGTTCATGCTCTCATGAGCACTTCTTCAGACCATATAAAATCACATTTCAGATACACAGCTTAAATAATGCAGGTTTTAACTGTTCAAGTACTCTAAACATAAATGTATGTGTGGGATCTATTTGTCAGACCTGTCAAAATTTCTACATAGGAAAGACTAAGAGACAGCTAAGGGAAAGGATACGTGAGCATTTGCTAGCCATCAGGAAGAAAGACTCTAAAAATGCCTTAGCTAGTCATGTGATGAATACAGATCCCACACATACATTTATGTTTAGAGTACTTTAACAGTTAAAACCTGGTAGTAGATTAGGAGATCTTAACAATATTTTAGAGCAGAGGGAGAGTAGTTGGATTATTAGGCTACATAGTAATGTACCACCAGGGCTGAATACTTCCATCCATTTAAAACCTTTTCTTAATAGGTGGAGACTATTTAAGTGATTTTTATCTTGTGATAAGTTTGTTTGTAATTGTATGCATTATTTAAGCTGTGTATTTGAAATGTGATTTTATATGGTCTGAAGAAGTATTCATGAGAGCATGAAAGCGCTTACCGTTCATTAAATTAGTTTTTATCACATCTGCCTTGGTGTATCCTGTGGATTTATTGGAACTTATAGATTTTAAATATTTTAAATATTGCTCTTACAAATTTACAAAGTTTATAGAATAATAGGTTTTATATTAGCATGCATTTCCTAAAGGATATGAAGTCTGAAATTCATGTTTGTCACTTTGTCATCATTTGGTGACTTTATTCCTCAATGATTTGCCAACATCCAATCCCATATTCAATCAGAACTATATCTAGCCTCCAAAGAGTTCCTCACTACCTCATGGCTATGCCTATGCACCTCACCTGTATGATCTGTATTAACAAATACATTACATTCTTACTAAGTTAACCTCTCATCAAACAGTCTACTCACTAACACATGGCTATGCCCATGCACCTCACCTG
This sequence comes from Protopterus annectens, assembly GCF_019279795.1. Classification (NCBI taxonomy): domain Eukaryota; kingdom Metazoa; phylum Chordata; order Ceratodontiformes; family Protopteridae; genus Protopterus; species Protopterus annectens. Next base: position 1,746,997,202 of record NC_056725.1, read on the forward strand.
TATGATCTATAGTAAAAATACTTTACATTCTTACTAACCTAACATTTCATCATACTATCTATATATGTCAATACCTGCCTTCTCCCCAGTCTTAGGTTACACATATCTTTTTATTTTTATTTTCTAGCATTGCAGACTATATTTCTAATATTTTTTAAATACTGATTATCATATTTAATTATTTATTTATTTATTTTTATTTTTATATCACTGGTGTCTCCTAATGCTTTATTGTATCCTATGTATTTAGTCCACTATCAAACTGTATGTATACAGGATTTTTTTTTAATTATCACATTTGTACTAGTGTTTTATTTGATGTTATTTAACTCTAAAGAGATTTTCTCCCAGGGCCTCTGCTAAAAATGGGTATTCATTACCCAGTTGGACTTTCCCAGTAAACAAATGTCAATAAATAAATAAACAAAATAAATAAAAAACTTTTCAAAAATCTGGGCAGTCTGCAAAATTCTGAACAACTGGGAGGTATGTCCATAACTGTTTCACATTACATTATCACTTTGGCAAGGCACACCACTGATAGAACAGTAGTGTTATGTGAATTACTGGTGTTGTAGTACGCCTATGTATTTTAGTAATACAAACATAAAAAGGGAAATACACTAGTCCATTTAATTGCTGACAATTTTCTGCTAGTATTTCTTTCTGGTACAGTGAAACTTTCATTAGCTATCTTAACTTTTGCATTCATTATGCAGCTAAACTTGGTTAACTTAGACAGAAGTATTTACTTTCTGTTATTAGAAATCTTATACCTTCTAATTAACACAGATTCCGTATGACTGAATTAATCTGTGCAAAGCTGAAAGTAGGGAGCTTTTTTGATTTTCACTCTGCTTGCTAGGCAGATGTCATGTCATTCAGAGGGAGTATAATGACAGTCTCTTCAGATAAAAACAGTGTTTCTCAAAGCACAAGATCATCTGGAGCATTTCTCCCCAGGCCTCTGCTGAAAACAGGCTCTGTGGAACCTAGTCGGACATTCCCGGTCAACAAATATTAAATAAATAAATAAATAATCTTTATATTCCAGAATGACCTTTTAAGGCGGACCTTTCTAAATAGCAAAATGTACTATCAAATTTTTTTAATTTCCTTTTATTGAATTTGTAATATAACAAAATTAGTGTAAATATATAGATATATATGTGTGTGTGTGTGTGTGTGTGTGTATATATATATATATATATATATATATATATATATATATATATATATATATATACATACACACATGTACATATACATATATATATATATATATGTATATATAATACTTAGGTATCATGCAAAACATTTTTTCTGAAAGGAAACACAAAAAAATGCCTGTTACGTGTTTTTTTAATCAAATGTCTTTTTATTGAATTTATAATATAACAAAATTAGTGTAGTATCTACATATCATTCAGTTATCACAAAAAAACATTTTCCAAAAGGCAATGAAAAAATAATACGTGGCATTGAAGTCAGCACACACACACACACACACACACAACCCCAAGACCTGGATCTAGTTACAACCACAACATCCTGCTTCTCTATACTCACAGAAAAAAAAATGCAGCTTTATACATCACTGTCACACAGCAGGAATAAACAATAGAATATCTTTCAATGTCTCTCCTCTTCTTTAAAAATGTTCAGCATTTCTAATATTATTTTAAACATGGGAGCTATACCATCAATATTTCAAACTACAGACATTAGAATGCAATACAGACCACTCAAAATAATTTTTACATCTGCAAAGGTTTTCAGAACCATTTCATAACAGCTTGTTGTTTTCTTAGGACACCTCTAAAATGTCTTTCCTATATATGTTTTCTAGGTTGCCCTTGTACCTTTATTTTCCCAGGAACCTGCTGGATCTTTAAATTTTTCCATAATAATAATAATAATAATAATAATAATACTAATTTTTTAACAAGGTAGGACCACTGGGCATCATTGTCTGGTTAGGGGACTTGCTCAGGGTCACACAGTAACCAAATGAGGGCTGAGAGAATCAAACCCTGTATCAGAGGAAACTACAGCTGACAGCCTTAGCCCTCTGTGTCAAGTGTCAACTAGATGCCAACCATCATTAGTTAACTATCATCATCCTTGTCCAAGTCTGGCAAACCATGACCCTTTGTCAAGGCAAACATTTGTTTTACGTTTTATTTTTATCTTTGAACTGTTTCACGCTCTCAACTTCTTTAATTTTAAAAAATTCAGCCATTACAAGTAAGCCAAAATGAATGTGTCATCCCATAAGACCAGCAGGTGAATAAGCATACTCCTGTGGGGTAACAGACTGCACTAGATGGGTCTTGTAGAAATCATCCTCAATGCCTTTGGCTTTGATACAAACTGGCTTTTCCACAAAACCAAAGGACTGTGACAAACGTGAACTAGAAGTGACCAGTACAAACAGTTACAAAAGATTAAAGGATTTACAAACTCTAGTCCTTTACATAGCTTCCAAAACTCACACTAAAAGTCTACAGACTATTGTTAGTAAAAATTAATGTGACACAACATACCAACTGAAAAAAGGGCTTCATGCAGGTCACTGCATTTTCTTCTGTTTTTGAATTAACTGTGCAGACTTTTATATATAAACAGCAACTGACCAGCTGCAATGAGTTAATGTTGGCTATTACAAATAAAATGGTCATTACCCTCCTTCTGATATCAAATCTGGGGTGCTGGATGTGACATTAATGACTCACTTGGATTACTAGGCTGGTATCAGAGACATATTCCCACTTCATCAGCAATTCTCTGCTTATTCTTGGCCAGCACATTATCTCATGAATTCCTCTTTTGCACTTTTAAATCCCCATGTGCTCCTGGATTTTTTTGTTTCAGCATTTCTTTCCTCTGAACCCTTGGCATTAGAGTACTGCTGCTCTTGTAGCTAATGCCATCAATGAAAATTAAATCTGCCCCATACTTACAATTGTCCTGCAACCTCAAGTGCTTTTCTATTTATCATCAGGCCAACCATCTGAAGCAGCATCTGAATGCAGAATCCGCTTCCCCTTATTCTGCGGATTTGGGTAAAATGTTGGCAGGTGAATAGTTTGGTTAAGAGCCACACTGGATACCACCTTAGGCATAAAGGAAGGATTGGTCCTGAGGGACACTGGATAAAATGTAATAAAAGGCTCCACAGCCATAAGAGCATGTAGTTCTGAAATCCTTCTTGCTGAAGTGATTGCAAAAGGAAAGCTGTTTTCCAAGATAAAAATTTTATATCCGCAGTAGCTGCTGGCTCAAAAGGAGGCAGGGTGAGTTTTTCCAGTACAAAACTGAGATCCCATGCAGGAGTTGGTGATCTTCTGGGAGGCCTTAAATGTTTGGCCCCTGTAAGATACTGTTTTAACAGAGGATGAGAAAAGATGGGAGGCTCTGTGTTGTAATGAGCCGAGATGGCAGAGGCATGGATTTTTATTGAAGAAAAAGATAGGCCCTTGTCAAGCATCTCAGTCAAGTATTGTAAAATCTGAGGAATATTTGGTTTTGCTGTGTCTGTTCCTTATGCTTGGTTCCAAGCACAAAATCTCTTCCATTTATCAGCATAGGATTTTCTAGTACTAGGCCTTCTAGCTTCCAAAATGAGATCCATCACAGATTTACTGAGAGGTGTTGTTTGAATAATTAAATGATCAGCCATGCTGCAAGGTTCAGAGTTTGGAGCTGGGTGTGCAGAATTTGATTGTTCTGCTGAGACAGTAGATGAGGTATTTGAGGCAAGTACCAAGGATGGAGTTGAGACATATTCCTTAGGATTGGGTACCAGTGCTGGCGAGGCCAGTCCGGAGCAATTAGGATCATTTTTGGTTTTTCCTGTCTGACCTTTAGTAAGACCTTGGAGAGAAGAGGCAGAGGGGGAAAGGCATAGACTGAAAGTTTTTTCCAACTGAAGAATAGGGCATCCACTTTCTATGCTTGTCTGTGATAAGTCCTTGTGCAGAATTTGTCCAGTTGATAATTTTGGGGAGAGGCAAATAGATCTATGTCTGGGCTCCCCCATTTCTGTGTTACCATGCTGAATATTTGTGGATCCAGTTTCCACTCGTGCGGGTCCATAAGATTTCTGCTTAGGTTGTCTGCCAGAGTATTTTGTTTTCCTGGCAGGAATTGAGCTTGAAGATGTACTTGGTAAGTCAAGGCTGTGTTCCACAATGCCATGGCTAGTCTGCAAAGGGGGTAGGAATGTGTACCCCCCTGCTTGTTTATGTACCACATAACCGTGGTGTTGTCCGTCTTTATCAGTAGTTGTCCTGGATGAAGTAAGTCCTTGAAGGCTGTCAGAGCATTCTGAACCACTAGCATCTCTTTCTGGTTGATATGCAGATGCATTTGTTTTGGGCTCCATATGCCCTGAATGCATCTCCCTGCCAGGTGGGCCCCCCAAGCATAGTCTGATGCATCTGTAGTTAGGGTTTGGGTGGCAGGGGATAGAGTGAATGACAGTCCCTTGTTTTGGTGACATGTCTCTGTCCACTAAAGAAACTCCTGTTGTAGGCAGGGAATGAGAGGAATAATTGTTTCCAGACTGTGGCAATGTTGACTCCATAAACTTTTTAGGTATCATTGAAGTTTCCTCATATGTAGTCTCACATATGAAATTAGTAGAAGGCAGGATGCCATGAACCCCAAAGCCTGCAGAATTTGTCTTGCAGATAACTGGGTTTTTGTTGCCATTTGTTTGAAGTATGTTGTCAGTTGCCTTTGTTTGTCTGGTGTGAGGTAGGCCATCTGGGCAGTTGTATTCAAGCTTGCACCCAGGAATGTAATTATTTGAGAGGGTACCAGTTGTGATTTATTTTCATTTATGGTGTACCCTAGGCATGCTAGAAGCCTTTTTACAAACGCCAGATGTTGAAGAAGAGTGTCCTTGTCCTCTGCTTGAATGAGACAATCGTCCAGATAAGGATACATTTGAATGCTTCTTTGCCTGCAGAATGCAATTACTGGTGCCAGGCACTTTGTAAAGACCCCAGGCACAGTAGATAAGCCAAAGGGCAGTGCAGAGAATTGGTAATGCAAAAATCCTGCTTTGAAGCAGAGGTATCTTCTACAAGATTCCCTTATTGGGATATGCAGGTATGCCTCTTTTAAATCTAAAGTCACTAACCAAGTGTTCCTGCCCAGCATAGGCAGTAGCTGTTGTAAAGTCAGCATTTTGAATTTTGGAATGTCCAGGTACATGTTCAAAATCGATAAGTCCAGTACGACACCATGCACTGTCTTTTCTGGGTACCAGGAACAGCCTTAAATAAATACCTTGTCCTTTTTCCTGTTCTGGTACTGGTTGAATAGCCCCCATCTACATGAGGGACGTAACTTGTTTCTGAGCCTTTGCCCATTGATTTTGTGGCAGATCTGGCCAACCGTTTGAAATTGGCAAAGTATGGAAATGAAATCTGTACCCCTGGGATACTATGTTTAATACCCACTTGTCCTGGGTAATTAACTGCCAGTTTTGAGCATGAAGTGCTAATTTCCACCCCATGGGGGCTGCCAAGAGATAAGTGCTTGGTGAAGGTAGAGGGAAGTCACTGAGACTGCTTACTGTAGGGTTCTACTTTGTTTCCTCCAGATTTGGAGGTGAAGGCACCCCATTGCTTTGACCTGTAAGAACCCTTTGATTGGTATCTAGAGCCTTTTGAGCACCTGGATTTGCCTTGAGAGGCTCTGTTGGACACAGGAAAGGACCGACTTTTAGTAGGCCAGTGCCTGGTGGCTGTACTTGTAAGAAATCTTTTACAGTTTGCATAGATTTAGCTTTGTCTTCCATTTTCTTTAAAACCTCTTCTGCCTTATTACCAAACAGAGTATCATGCTGTAAAGGGGCATCCAACAATTTAGCTTTAACATGATCAGGCAGATTTTGCTCCTTGAGCCAGGCATGCCTTCTAATCACAGATCCAGTAACTGCAGCCCTGCAAGAGGCCTCCAAGGAATCAAAACCACATTGCAAAGTATGCTTTCCAACCTGTTCTGCTGCATGCAATAATTCCTGTAATTCTTTATTTTCCACACAATCAGAAATCAACATCATTTTCTGTTTCAATAAGCCCATAACATGCTGTTGATATTTAAGCATATGAAACTGGCAGTTTAAGGCCCTAATTGCCAAGGTTGCAGATGTATAAACCTTCTTTCCCCATCTATCCAACGGCTTGGAATCTCTATCAGAGGGGGTAGGATTTTTGGCTGTAGAGGCCTTTACACCTTTGGGACCCTGTGAAATAGTCTCAGGATCAGCAGCAGGATTTTTGAATAGAAATTTGTGTGAGTCAGGAACCCTGTAATATCTGTCTGGCTTACTAGGAGCCGGAGGCAGGGAATCAGGAGCCATGCTTGATTCCGAAAACACATCATCAACAATGTCTAATACAGCAGGTATAGCCAAAGCCCTATGCTGGTGAAGGAGAAGGAAATCCCTAAGCCTCTTTTTTGATTCAGAGAAATCCTGACTCTCCCAATGAAAATGTTCCCTTAAAGTATGCAAAGTTTCACCAAAAGAATAAACCTCAGGAGGAGATGCAGATAGGATGGATTCTTCTGCATCTGAATCCTCATAGGGAGGAATAGAAAATTCCTGATCAGAAGAGGAATCAGAAGAAATGGAAACCTGATCTGAAGATTCATAATCAGTGTCTTGCCTAGACCTCTTAGCGGGGGGGGGGGGGGGGGACGACCCCTGATCAAGGTAATTAAGTCCTCAGCCATTTTGATCATCTGTTTTTTAGGCATAGGGGCCTGAGCATGTGGCTCATGCATCAGTTTTTTAGACTTAGAAACTGTTTTTGATCTTGTTTTTGAAGTTGGCGTTGGTTTTATGTAAACATATTGAGGCCTGAAAACACCCTCAGAAGCCGGTGCCTGCTCAGTGGCTCCAGACCCATCCAAGGGAGAGACATCCGCGGGTTCAATACTCTGAGAATCTCAATGGCATACCGGACTCCGCTTGGGTCTTGGTAGAGGCCTGCGACTCAAAAGTAGCGGGTATCAGGGGCGGCGATAGCGCCTCACTGAGTACTTGCGAACCGGAGACTGACTTAGGAGAAGCTTTGTCGTCGGTTTTGGAACTCGACGGTCTGTCTCTGTCTTTTTCTTTGCATTTTTTGTGACCTCCGGTAGTCGGACTGCTAACCGACAACATTTCAGGGTAATTAAATCTGGATCCAAAATATTTTGAAGCAAAAATATACCGACGCTTAATAGTGTGTTGGTTAAATCTAGCACAAAACCAACAGTAAGGCATGTTATGATCTGGGCCTAGGCAAGGAATACAGTACAAATGAAAATCCTTATGAGGTATTTGTTTCCCACAAGTAATGCAATTATTAACTTTTACTGACATCGGTAAGGAGCAAGAAAAAGTTTCCCCAACGGGGTACTTAGCTTTAGTTGAAGACTTTGGTTCTGAAACTCAAATGCGAGAATTTCAGGAGTCGGCTGACCGGCACTTGCGAACTGCTTCTGCTTCGGGCACCACGCGGCAAGGAAGAATGAATAAAATGGCGTTGACTGCATGTTTTATACCCCTGATGACGTGACATCATGGAAGAGGAGACAGCAACCGACGCAGGACCCAAGACTTTGTTATTCAGGCCGGATGAGGGCAACCTGCCAGCAGATTACCCAAATGTAATGACTGCAACAGTGAAACACGAAGAACATAGGTTCATAGGTTCATACTAGGCTATCTGCCCTAGGGCATTTATAAGCCTAGCCAGAGTGTGTTTGGCTTTCGTCACCCATTTTAAATTAATTTTGCTATGCCCTTTTTCAAGGTTAGTATACTGTGCCTCTGTCTAACAGTGACACAGAAGTGATACCCGGGGTAAACCTACGATCTCCCATCCACTCATCAAGATTCCTCTTGAAGAGAGTCAATGAGGGACTCTGCCTAACCTGGACTGGGATTTTATTCCAGAGTGAAGGGAGCCTCTGGGTTATAAATTTGTCCCTCCAGCATGTCCTATTTATTTCAGTGCTGAGGTTCAAGTCTCTTGAGTGCGTAGCTCGATGGGATTTGGATTTTCTGAGGTGCAGTATGTCCATTAATTCCGGGTTGGACATGGCTTTATACGTCAGGCACAGATCGCCTCTGAGCAGGCGGTATGCCACTGAGTAGAGCTGGAGTTTCTTTAACCGGGCAGCATATGGCATCTGTTTGAGCCCTTTGATCCGCTTTGTGAGGTACTTCTGGGGTCTTTCCAGTTGCTGCAGGTGTCTGGTAAGGTACATCCCAAAAGGGGCATTATACTCAATTATGGGCCTGATGAGGGATGAGTAAAGAGGCACGATGACCTCCCCTGATCTAGATGTGAATCCCTTCATGATTAGGTGGGCTATATAAAATGTTTTTCTAACCACTTTGGCCACGTGGTTGTCAAATGAGAGATTGCTATCAACTTGGGTCCCCAGGTCCCTAATTACTTCTTCCAGATTTAATGGATTACCACTTATGTGGTAATTTGTGGGCACTTTGTTTTTGCCAAAGGGGATGACTATACACTTTTGGCATTTAGCTTGAGGCCATGGCTCTGGCACCAGTTGTCTGTTTCTATGAGGCCCTTTTGGAGGATGCTTGTGTCGGCTGGAGAGTCGATTATGGCTCCCAGTTTGCAGTCATCTGCGAACTTGGTCAGCCACAGTCCTTCCATGTTGGCCTGTACCTCTGAGAAATATATACCGAACAAGAGAGGTCCCAGGACTGAGCCTTGTGGGACGCCACTTGTAACTGGTTTGGAGGCTGACATGGCCCCAGCAATTCTAACCATGTGGGTTCTGTCCTTGAGCCAGTTTGCAACCCATCTAGTGACATAGGGGTTCATATTTAAGCTGGTGAGCTTATCTATAATGCCCGAGTGGGGTAATGTATCGAAGGCTTTTGCGAGGTCCAGGTAGGCTGTGTGGACCACCTTCCCCTCGTCAATGGCCTTGGTGACTGTTTCAAAGAAATCGACCAGGTTTAAGAGGCAGGATCTGCCCTTAACATAGCCGAACTGGGTAGGATCCAGTGTCTGTAGGTCCCCAATATTTTTATTTATAAGGTCCATGATGATCCTTTCCATAGCTTTGCAGACTAAGCTAGTCAGGCTTATGGGGTGATAGTTTCCAGGATCCGTTGAGGCACCACCTTTGTGGAGAGGGACCACCGTTGCTGTACGCCACTCTTTGGGTACATATCCTGTATTAAGGCTGAGATTGAACAGTAGTTTTATGTTTGGGTTTAGCTCTTCTTGGAGTTCATGTAGGACGCAGCCCGGGACACCGTCTGGTCCCATTGATGCTGTGTTTTTTGCTTTGGAGAGGGCGGCTCTTACCTGAGCATCTGAGATGTCAGGGGGGAAGCACTCTGCTGGGACAGATATTTGCCCTTTTGGTGGGGAGGGGGGAGAAGTTTGCTGAACCTGTCAGCTAGGATGTTGGCAATGTCTGTGGGTTCGGTGTATTTTTGTCATTTTGGACTAATTCTGAGCATATCTGGGAATTCCCACCCAGGTTCCTAACATAACTAAAGAAAGCCTTGTGATTATCCTTAGTGTCCTGTGCAATTTTTCTCTCAAGCTGGCCTTAGACGATTTTATGAGTGCCCGTAGTTTTTTGCTAATACTGATCAGAGATGCCTTCCCTTTTTGGGATTTTGCTCTATCATGTAGTAGCTTCCTCCTTCTATTGTATAGTTTGTTTATGGCTGGGGTCCACCAGACAGGACGTCTGCTTTTGGAGGATTGGGTCTTGGTTTTATTTGGGATTGCATGATCCATGCATTCCTGAAGGTGTTCATAGAATGCGTTTATAAAGGATTCTGCGGTCTGGGCCAAATTTTCCACAGGCCCGAGGGCTTTGAAGGATTCCACCTCGGTTTTGAGGAGTGTGAAATTTGCTTTAGAGAAGTTTTTCACTGTGGTTTTCAGGGCAGGGGGTGGAGTCGGGATGTGAATATCCAGTGAGATTAGTTTATGGTCTGATCTTACCAGTGAGGGATACACTTCTGGTCTGGAGCATAGAGTCCCCATGTTGGTGATGATCAGGTCCAGTATGATTTTCCCTCTTGTGGGGGTGGTAACAAGTTGTTCCATAGCATTTGAGTTTATAAATTCTAGGAACCTTTTGGCTAGGGTGTTGGAGCTAGAGTAATGCTCCCAGTCTATGTTTGGGTAGTTGAAGTCGCCCAATATAATGGTGTTTGGAGAGACCTTCATATTTTCCAGTGTTCTCAGGAAGGCTGAGTGGGGTTTCTGGGTTTGGGAGGGTGGTCTGTAGCAGGCTATAAACTGGAAGGCAGTTTTACCCACTGTTAGTTGTACATGGAAAGTCTCTGATGCTTTGTGCTGTGCCACCAGCCTGGAGGTGTGGATATCTTTGACGAATATTGATACTCCCCCTCCTTTTGTGGTATGGTCCAAGTTTTGGGGCCGAAAAGCATGGTACGAGGTATAACCTGGTAGTGCTGAGGTGCTCTCGGGAGCCTTGAACCAGGTTTCTGTTACTGCACAGATATCGATGTTCTCCATGCTAAGGAGAGTTTTGAGTGTGTGCATCTTGAGGTTTAGACTTCTGGCATTGAGTAGCATTACTCTTAGTTTCTTATCCCTTGTGATACCTATGGAGGTGGGTTTGTCTTTTGAGCCTTGCCTAAAAAAGGCACTATGGGGGTAGCAAGAGCCTTTGCCAACATCCGAAAGCCCAGGGGTGACAGGTGCAAGCCATCCCTAGCGAAGCATCGTGGCTTGTCGAGCATGTCATCCCAGGCTGACAGGCATTGGATCCCCTTTGAATGACACCAATACTTAAGCCAATTGTTGAAATTGATGATCTTGTCTTCATATTGTGGCATAATTCTTGGGTGAGGGTAAGATGCTACTCAAAGTCAGGGTCATACCGGCCTGGGCTACATGCTCAGAGAGCTCCTCTATGTCTCTTTTCATGTAGTCCAGGGAGGTACGTCTCATGTCATTCACACCAGCATGGACAATGACTGAGTCATATTTGTACTTGCCTTGGAGTGACCTGAGTGCTTGTGTTATGTGGCGGATCCTAGGGCTCGACAGGCAGCTCACCTTGACCTTCTCCTTGTTCAGCCTGGTGAGCGGGACGTCAGTGTGCCTGACGACAGAGTCACCTATTACAAGTGTATCAGGTGTGTTGTTTAGCCTTAAGGGCTGTGACTGTTCGGCACACTGGCTTTGTGAGCTATGTGTTGCACTTGTTTTGTTTTGGGGTAGCGGTTGCTTGGGTGTCTGCTTTGGAGGTCTCTGCTGCTTAGGCAGATTTTTATTTAGAGCCTCTGAGTATGTTTTTGTGTGTTTATGTGTTTGGTTTGCTGTCGTGGTAGGTCTATGTGAGACTGGAATTGTAGTGAGTGTGGTTTCCTTCTCCTCCTGACTGGTTTCGCCAGTACTGAGTTGAGAGAGCTTAGCCTCCAGTATGGCTATATGGTTGCATCTCTCACATGTGTTGGAATTTGTTGGGAGGAGGAGAGGGTTGTCTGTGTACATGAGGCAGTTGCAACATTGCCTCAAGATTCCCAGATTCACCAGCTGGACCAGAGAGGAGATTGACAACTGACCTTTGGACATGCTAGAATAGTATTGGGAATTACTTTATAATTGAAAAAAAAAGGGCCAATGGGGAACGAAGTACTCAAGGGGAGTTTGTGAGGGTGTAGTGCTTTTAATATTTTAGTGCTGACTTATATAATTGCTTTAGTGAGCAAGTGCCAGGTAACTTAAATGCAATGTGTTACAGGTAACTTAAATGCAAAAATGACAAACAGTAACTTTCTTTCAAGTGAAACAAGGAAATAACAGTAAGCAATGCGGATATCACTAGGGATCCACAGAAACGCTGAAAAGCCGCGTTTTAGGTGGAATTAGCATTTCAGGGAAATAAGCAAACAAACAAGCAGCATACAAATAAAGCTAGATTCAGCAGGCCTGGATCTAGTCTATGCTACAGCAAACAAGGTGTACCAATTTCAGTAAGAAACAGTTCAAATATGCAGGCACTATAAGCCTTTAACCAGAAATTCCCAGCTCAGAAGGGCAGAGTCTAGCCTCTCCTCCCACAAGAGTGCAGACCACGAACCTTCTTAATGTAAAATAACTGGCCTGAAGCCCAAGTGCTTAAACCAGGACTAATACACTTTTAGAACAACAGACACTGAGCCCTCAATCAGCAGTTCACAACTTAGAAGAATGTAAGCTACCTGTCCTGCCACCACAGTGCAGGCCACAAACCTTCCTAATATAAAACAATTGGTCTGAAGCGCAAGTGCTTAATACAAAAGACTTAGAATGATAGCTACACTTTAATCAAGTTACTACCAAGCAGTAATAAATACAATTGAATACTTTAAAGAATGCCTGGATTAGTGCTCAAGTTATAGAAACAAAGCTAGATTCAGCAGGCCTGGATCTAGTCTATGCTACAGCAAACAATGTGTACCAATTTCAGTAAGAAGCAGTTCAAATATGCAGGCACTATAAGCCTTTAACCAGAAATTCCCAGCTCAGAAGGGCAGAATCCAGCCTCTCCTCCCACAAGAGTGCAGACCACGAACCCTTTTAATGTAAAATAACTGGCCTGAAGCCCAAGTGCTTAAACCAGAATTAATACACTTTTAGAATAACAGACACTGAGCCCTCAATCAGCAGTTCCCAACTTAGAAGGATGTAAGCTACCTGTTCTGCCACTACAGTGCAGACCACAAACCTTCTTAATGTAAAACAACTGATGTGAAGCCCAAGTGCTTAAACCAGAATTAATACACTTTTAGAATAACAGACACTGAGCCCTCAATCAGCAGTTCCCAACTTAGAAGGATGTAAGCTACCTATCCTGCCACCACAGTGCCGACCACAAACCTTCCTAATGTAAAACAACTGGTCTGAAGCCCACGTGCTTAAACTAAAAGGCTTAGAATGAGTTACACCAAGCAGTAATAAATACAATTGAGTACTTTTAAGATGATGCAAAATCAAAATAAAGTAGGAAGAAACACAAATACAGTAAAAGCAGATTTTTTTTTTTTTTTTTGAGTGAGCAAATGAGATGGGCCCAGGAGTTATAGGACAGAAACAAGTGCAAATGCAGGCCTTCAACTCAGAAAATTGAGAGAGATGGAAAACTGCCTAAACGGCCAATAACTACAAATTCTGGGCCAGAACCACTTCTTATGTGGTAGACAGGTTACCTACTGCTTACCACTCCCACTGATAAGCTAGAAGGCTTCCCTCCAACACAGAAAGGCTTGGGGGCTCAGAAGCTTACAAATAGTCCTGGATACAGCAAATCTGTATCTGGAACACTAATTACAGGAAAGGTAGGTAACAGGCTTACAATTTTTTTTTTTCAGAAAAGTAGCAAAAACAGTAGTAAAAACAATTCACATGCAGTGCAAGCTGGCACACTTGAGTATGTAGCAATATTAGTCCACACACAGTTTGAAAAAATGTAATTAAATTAAAAAGGACTAAAAGCAAGTGCAGAAAGGGTTTATTACGTAGGATGCAGTAAAGAGATGGGACTGGGGGAGTGTCCTAGATCAAATCTACAGTGGGTCGGGCACTGCAAAAGCCACCAAATTTAAACTACTACCAGAACAGGGAGGAGGGGTGGGGAAAAGTTTCAACAGAGATGTGAGGAATCAGAGTGCAAATTATAAAACCCAAAAAATATATACTGATCTCTGTATATTTGCAGAACACTAAGACAACAGATATCTAAGCAACAATTTAGCTCTATAATACAGAATAATACAGAAAAATATACTCAGCTCTATATATTTGCAGATAGTCTTGTAAGGCTGTTCCACTTTAAATGCAGACTGCTGCTATTAACAGTTCAAATTAAGGGAACCTTGAGTTAACAACACACAAGCAATAGAAACCACAATGAGGGGGGGGGGAGAAACTTTCAACAGAGATGTGAGGAATCAGAGTGCATTTTTTCAAGTAAATGACAGCTCAGTTGTGCTACCATCTGGAAAGTTCTTCACAAACTTTTCACATTCTGATGTCTAGTAAATTTCCTTAGGCCTCACAAACCTCTACTCATCAGAATATAGTCATAGTATTATACAGCAATGTCATAGCATAAAAGTTTTCCATTTCTATCCTCTACAATGTTTCTAACATTTCTATTCATGCATGTTTGACACCACCTTTGTTCATGTTGCAGCCTGTCAGAGCATGGTTACTCTCTTCTTATTTCCAGTGGCAGTGGCATTCTGCAGTGGCAGAATGTCTGAAATAATTTTGCAAAAAACAATTTTATTTTTCTATTTTAACTTGTACAGAATTGATGTCTGAAATCATTTTACTTAAGAAATCTATCCAGACAGTTCTACCCAAGTACTCTGCTTAACATTATACTTAGCACTCATTAGCAGGAAAACCGCTTTACAGTTATAAAAATGGAATCTCATTTTTAAGGAGATAAAATCTCTATGCCTGTGATTTTTAGGTCTACTTCAGTTAGTCAAACTCCATAATCGTTAAACACCTATTCGTCAACCCTTTTTTGGCAAAGTTATACTTCAGCAAATGGACTTTTCATCAAAACTTTTCCTAGGGATAACCAACAGTAGGCTACCATTAGGAATTTGCCCTTTTTCCCACTGTAGTTTGATCTCGGAGCTGATATATTTAGTTGGGGGGTGGGGGGTATAGCCTTCCACCTGGGTAGGTTTTACATATTACCACTTTTTAGACAGTCGCTAGGTTGGTCTACCATTGGTTATCCCTGGGAAAAGTTTCAATGAAAAGTCTGTTTGCTGAAGTGTAACTTTGACAAAAAGGGGTCAATGAATAGATGTTCAATGATTAGGGATTTCGACTAACTGATATAGACCTGTGATTTTTCAGACATAATTTCTCAGGCTTTCTATTCTCATACTGGCTCAAGAGTCATCATGAATGAAACTCATCCAACTGATGATTTTTTAAATGTAAGTTTTTTTCCTAAAACGGAAATTCTGCCGTGGGCATCATGTAGTGCTGCATCCACAAGCCACCATTTTATACAAAAAACCCTGCTCACACAAAATGGAGGAAAGGGGAAAAACATTTTAAAACTCACTGTGTTAATATGTTATGGTTGCAATGATGTGTGAACTGATAAATCAATAGGCTTCTAATTTTCAGTCATTACTGTGATCTGTAATGTAAACTGACAGTATTGTAAGTAGTAAATATAAGAGTAAAAATACAAGCTATGCTAAGTGAGTGCTCAGGTCTAAACTGCCAATTCTGTGTTACCTCTGTGTTTTTTCCAATACTTATGTCTAAAACTAACACATTAGGGTATTTTATCTGGAAAAATTCCTGTCCCTGTCCTAGACATGAGCTTTCAAGGAATGCATTACATTCAGAGGAGAAATGCAGCTTAATCATTACTCTTTGAATTCACAAAGGTGATCAATCAAGAGGCTTCACAAACAATGATAAGTAATCAGATTCCATGCCAACGGTTTATCGTGACACAAACAGATAGAAGTTCTCACATGCAGATGTGATGCTGAGCAGTTCCTTTTTCATTCAGGTATACCTGGTTTGTGCACCTGATAAGGAACAAGATGGGTATGCCTTAGACTGCTAGCTGTCAATGGATTTATGAAGTACAATAGCATCAAGGTCAGTTTGAATTGTGTAAGCAGAAATGTTGATGGATCTTGCTGGATCAGAAAACTTCACAATCTGAACTGCCTTCAGATGCAGCCATGGTGTCTCTGACTCATCAATCCATTGTCACTCATTCTTTGTTAGTCTTCTCAATGAGGCTTTTTTTTCTCAAAGATTGGGTATAAACATCACTTATCATGCACATAAACCTCTGGGCATCCTCCTTGTCTTGTGGACTTCCAGTGTCTTCGGCAATTGAAATGTTTTTGGGAATCAGGCAGGACACTCACACTCCTAATATCACCTATAAAAAACAACTGCATTGCACCTGGCCTATTTTTAACCTTTGTTAGCTTCATTTTTTTCTGGAGCATACAGACTCAAATGGTAATCTCATGGAATGATCTCTTCTATGTGGTATCTTAAAAGTACATGGCCTTGAGTTGACATTATCCCGTGTAAGCCACCAAAATTCTGGGGATGCATCTAATTTACTAAAGTGGTTTAAGCAAATTGTGACCTTATTGCTTCACACACACACACACACACACACACACACAGCTTGAAGTGTTCATTATTGAATGTTCTGTTCAGGTACCAAAGAGCCAAACATATTGCTTTTCATTGTTTCTTGCCTACAGTCAATGAAAAATTTATCTATTACATTGTTTCATTATTTTTCAGTCACTCTCGGGTTTTCCATCGGTCAAGTTTTGTTTTCAGTAGTTCATAAAGAGCAAACGGGACTTTTCTGTATGAATTAATAACAAACAGTGTGGACTTTTTAAGTACCAACTCTTGTGCTCAACGTTTTCTGGAATTCATAAATTCCAACGCCTTGGATCAACTTATCCACGTCCCCACCAGGGGCAGCAATATCCTAGACCTGGTCATTACCAACATGGGGAACCGGTGTTCACACCAGAGGTCAATTCCTGGTTGGTCAGATCCGACCACAAGCTAATCACGCTAGACATCCACATCCCACCCCTATCCCCCATTAGGGAAGCCACCGTAAAACATTTTTCCAAATCCAACTTCACGCTTCTTAAGACAGAAGTGGCAAACTTCATGACGCCCATGCTGATGGACAACAGAGGTACGACTGCTGAATCCTATACAAATGCACTTTATAAACACTTACATGAGTGCATGGATCATGCAATCCCTAACAGAACCAAGATGCTATCCTCTCAAAAAAGGAAGTCAATCTGGTGGTCCCCTGCCATAAACAAGCTCTACAACAGAAGAAATAAACTGTTGCAAAAAAGAGTAAAATCCCATGATTGGAGGAACTCAGTGGTCAGCCTCAGTAAGAAGCTGAGATCCCTCATAAAATCCTCCAAAGCTAGTTACGAAAACAAAATCACCACTGATTCTAAAGACAATCACAAAGCATTCTATAGCTATGTCAAGAATCTCAATGGCAACACTCAGATCTGCTCTGAGTTACAGCAGAATGGCACTAAATATACAGAACCAACTGTTATTGCCAACATCCTGGCAGATAGGTTCAGTGCTAACTTTACCCCTCTCTCACCCCCTAAAGGGCCCATCTCTATACTGGAAGAATGCAAAGTTCCTGTAATAACGACTGCACAGGTAAAAAAACACACTCTCCAAAGCCAAGAACACAGCATCCATGGGACATGACAACATCCCAGGCTGCATTCTACATGATCTACAGAACGAACTGGCACCCCACCTAAGTAACATGTTCAATCATAGCCTCACCTCAGGCTTTCTGCCCACTGAATGGCACACAGCAACGATTATCCCACTCTACAAAGGTGGAGCCATCACAGACCCCGGGAACTACCACCCCATTAGCCTGACAAGCCTGGTCTGCAAGGCTATGGACTGTATCATCATGGAACTTAGAAACAATGACATTGGTAATCTCCAAACTCTGGACCCTACCCAGTTCGGGTTTGTAAAAGACAGATCATGTCTTCTAAACCTGATAGACTTCTTTGAAGCGGTCACCAAAGCTGTAGATGAGGGTAAGGTGGTTTACACAGCCTATCTAGATCTTGCGAAGGCTTTTGACACCATCCTCCACTCTGGAATTACAGATAAACTCACTAAAATAGGTATAAATCCCTATGTCACAAGATGGGGTGCCAACTGGCTCACTGACAGAACCTACACTGTGAAAGTAGCAGACTCTAAATCCGACTTCATACCAGTGACAAGTGGAGTACCACAGGGCTCAGTCCTAGGTCCTCTCCTGTTTGGTATCTACTTCTCTAAAGTATAGGCTAACACAGAAGGTCTTTGGCTAACAAAGTTTGCAGATGATTGCAAACTAGGAGCCATAATCAAAACTCCTAACGATGTGGACATCCTACAAAAGGGCCTCAGTGAGACAGATGCCTGGTGTCAAGGCCATGGCCTCAAGCTCAGTGCCAAAAAGTGCACTGTCATCCCCTTTGGTAAAAACTCTGTACCCATGAACTACCACATAGGCGGTAGTCTACTTAACACTGAAAGTGTGATAAGGGACCTTGGGATACAGGTGGACAGTAGTTTTTCCTTTGATAATCACATTGCCACAGTAGTCAGGAAATCCTTCTACGTGGCACACTTCATCACAAAAGGTTTCTCATCCAGGAAAAAAGAGGTCATTGTTCCCCTCTACTCATCACTCATTAGACCCATTATAGAGTACAATGCCCCTTTTGGTATGTACCTTCAAGACATTTACAACAATTGGAAAGGCCACAGAAATACCTCACAAAGAGGATTACTGGCCTCAAACAGATGCCATACGCAGACCGTCTCAAAAAAACTCCAGCTTTACTCTTTTGCATATTGCCTACTCAGAGATGATCTCTGTCTAACATACAAAGCTATGCCAAACCCAGAGCTGTTGGACATGCTTCACTTAAAGAAATCCCAATCCCTCTGAGCTACACACTCTAAAGACCTAAACCTTGTCACCACAATAAACAGAACATGCTGGAGGGATAGATGCCTGTCCTAGAGACTTCCCATACTCTGGAACAAACTACCTATCTATATCAAACAAAGCTCTTCATTAGCACTCTTCAAGGAAAATCTTGATGATTGGATGGGAAATAGGAAATTCACCCCGGGGATCACTTTTGTGGCTCTACTTGACAGGGGCACAGGAAAATAATTTTCTTGGGTGGCAAAAGTCAGAGTTCTGTTTGGCTAGGCTTATATAGGCCCTAAGATCAATAGCCTAGTACCTACCTATGAACCTATGTTTCCCTGGTAAATAACCAAGCCCTTTAAACAATTCATTACATTCTTTCAGCAGGTCATCATATCATTAATTAGTGTGGCTCATACCACTCAGTTGTCCAGATTTTTTGTAGAATGTCCAGAATTTTGCCTAATATATTTGGTCTGTTCCTCATAATTTTTTTTTGTTTTCTAGCAAATGGTTGGCAAATCATTGAGGATGGAAGTCAGAAAGTAATGACAATATCTGAGTTTTACACATCAAACCTTCAGAAAATTCATGTTAATGGAAAACTGTTATTCTATCAACTTTCTAAGTTTATAAGAGCAATATTTAAAACTTGTCCCTATTTTTGGCCCTTTACCCTCCCATTATTTAGCGTTTGCCCAGATTTCTTGCTCTGAGAGGGGAGAGTTATGGTGTGGCTTTCAATGACTTGGACCCTCTTCACCAGACTCAGTAATTTTTACCCAATTAAGCTCCACTATGTAGCCTGTACTGCATTCAGCATAACAATTATCCAAAGTGTCCCCTTCAGTTAACAAACAACTGCTTACCATCTACAAACCGTAAAGGTCTTCTGGGGTCAGTTTCTATTCTAATATGTAGCTAGAACTTGGAATAAAATTCCTGTATCAAGCAGGTCTATCGCCCACCTTCACCTTTTTCAAACCATCAGTAAAAGATGTCCTCTTTGCCTCCTGGCTTTGTCCATGCTCCTCACCTGGGACACAGCTCTCTACCCCTTCATCACCTTTCTAATACCTCCCTTTAAAGCACTAAATCTCTTAACCTGCTAATCTCCTTCTCATATTTCACCTTATTCTACTTCTTAAAGTGCTACACCTAATTCTAATTAGCACAACCAAATTACTATTCCAGCACTACTTCTCTAATTACAGTCAGACTTGCTCATCTCATCTAACACCTCACTCTACTGCATTTTTAAATTATTCCTACTGCACCAATAAATAAATAAATAAAAAGTAAGTAAGAGTGAGTGCAATAGCATAAACTGGGTCATGTGAAACCTGTTTATTTGTGAATTATGGCATCACATAATAAGGGGGAAAAACATAAACCAATCGCTGAATCCATTCTTGGACTAACACATATCTGCTATGCCTACTAGGCAGAGGAATGAAAGAAAAAAAATCTACAGGAATTGCTATTGGACAGAGCTTCATACAGTTCAAAGACCAAGAGTACTCAAGCTGAGTGTTTACTCATGAGGCATCAGGAAACAATGCTGACTGATTATCTCAGAAAGCTGTGTTAATCAATTAACCAATTATATCATTATGAAAATGTATATTTATGCTGTGAGAATATGGAGAGTTTTTGTGATCCTTTGAAGGCGAAAGGCCGAGGTACCAGATCCGAAAATAAAGAGCTGGTTTTTGGACTTTGGACTACGTTTGTGTCTTATCTTTTCTGAACTGTTTGATGTATGTAACAATGCTGACTCTATCTGCAAGACATATGGCTACATAGGGAATACACGTGGCATCTAGAAAATGGTGGATTGAGACTGCCTACTCTCATTCTCTCATTGCTTTCTGACAATGTGAGCATGGCCTCATTCCACCCTGTTTATTGCAGCATCACACTGCAGCCCTGTTGTCTGACTGGATGGCTAAAACTCCAGAAAGAAGGGCATCCTGGAAAGATTGGAGGGTTAGCAAGATCACCATCATCACCAGGACACTGATGTGCAAGGATGACTCTTGGGAAAACCATGTTTCTTGGACTATCTACCACCTTAAGACAGGATGTACCTGTAATGACTGTGACTGAAGATGTGGGAAAGGGTCTGCATTGAAAAAGAATGTACAGCTCCAGCCACTAAAACAGACTGATACAACTGGTATGAGCAGTTCTGGCTAACTGAACCACAGAAGTTTGGTGTTGTGGTTGCAATTTTGTTTGGCACCACTGAGACTAGACATAGTTTTCACCACAAAAGTCTCACAAGCAGCCTTGTGTAGAGTATCACAAACAACAATGTTGCCATGAGCTTCAGTGCATGAAGGCAGAGATCTATTGGTGGCTGGCTGTTTGAAACCCCAGATATAACTGTCTCCAAAATGCAAAGCATGCATTTAATTATTTATCTGATTGTTTGTATGTTGATAATGGTGGGGCACAGATCTCACTGGAATATTTTCAGGCTCAGTCCAGGGTTTATAACCAACACTGCCCAATAAACAAAATATACCACTTTTTGCTCAGGGACAGACAGACAAACTTGAAAGGGCCTGTTACTGTTCATGGTTTTCATAAGCAAAATGTCCTTTGTGGGTTGGAGGAGTGACTTCACCAGACTGACTGTGGTCTTCCTACCCAGTGGAACAATTTCAGCAAGAGATTCCTGCTCTTGGTATGTGACATTACAATCTAGTTATCCAGGTAAGGGAACATTCTTATGCCTGCAGACAAATGTAGATGTTAGACACCACTGTTGCCATGCATTTGGTGGGTACTGTGACTAGTGTAGGTAAGACCAAATGTGAGGGCCATGAACTGAAAATTACTGCCTCCCATTCAGAGTACAGAGATCCTTCCAAATGTTCTGGCAATTCGTAATTGTAAATAAGTGTCTTGAAGTTTCAAACAACACATCCATTCTCCACTAGCCAAACATGCAAGGACAGACTGCAGCATAACCATGCAAAATGACTCTCTCAAGACAAAGGCATTAAGTCCACTGAGATCTAGAATGATCCTGAAGTTCAATGTCCTTCTGGGCTCAGAACAGAATCTGGAATACCATATTTACCCTCTCTGATATGTTGAGATCTCTTAGATGGTTGTTTTTGCAAAAAGCCACTGCAACTCCTTTCTTGCCTGCATCCTCTGAAGGGTGGCACATCTGGCATCTGGCTTGGTAATGAATGGTAGGCTGCACCTGTTGATAACCTCTTTAGCCACCACAATTTTGTGCCACAGGGAGAAATGCAGTAACAGCCTTCCTTCAACTGTCTCCAGTAGGATCCATTTGGAGCAGGAGTCAGGAATGCTGCAGAGATCACAACTTCCTTGGTATCACTACTTCTTTCAGCCATTATGCTGAAGGTGTTCCTGGTAATTTGGTCGCAAGATCCACTTCCTTGTCACAATGGGCTTCACAGGTTGGGACAAAATCATGAATTTGTCTGGCTCCTTTGTGTTCTGGAAGAGGAATGTTGAGGTGAATTAAATGTCACTCCAATGGCTGAAATGGAATGCCATTTCTATTTTTACCCTGGAAATATTGATCAATTTTATGCTCAAACAGTGAGGGCCATTAAAGGGGGTGTTCATAATGTCACTTTCGTGTCATCAACAAAAGACATATGGTACAGCCAAAAGTGCCAGTGCAAGTGCATGACTATGTGAGATCCTGTGGCCCTCAGAGCCTCACTCCCACCCCCAGGGTTGTACACAACCCACCCCAAGAAGCTGATCATGACAAAAGAGTTTCTCTTTGGCAGGTTTATTAGGTAGGCCCTCAGCAGTATTCAACATTTTACACAGTATGCCCTTTTGAAAGTAGTGTGTCTGTGTAAAATAATTTAGCACCTTAAGGCATAAGTTCAAAGACATAAAAAACCTTTTCCTCAGACTGCACAGGACCCTGGATTCCTGGCTTGGGTAATGGAGGGACAGAGACTGAGACTAAGAAATAGGACTTCTCTTACAGGCAGTTGCAGAAACAGTCACATCCAGCTTTTGTATCTCTGCCCAGATAGCACAATCTGTTAGTGGAGGTCTCTAAATCCTATCTGACCACCCTGGGCATGAAGTCACAGTGCTCTAGTTTTCTCATACAAGTTTTCCTGTGTCTCTGTTTATGCCATCAGCAGAAAAATCACCCAAGAAGATGCCTGATCAGTGCTGTAGGTGGCCTGTAATCTTTTCTAGGGTGAAGATATGTCCTGCGAGGGCCAGCTCCTTTTCTCCCTTGTAACTAGCATAATTTATTTAAACTCTAACTCATCCAGAGATGAAAAAGTTGGGGATGTGAATTTGCCTCTCCCTTCATCCTCGGTTTCTATTTACAGTGAGTTTTTTTAGCCCACTCGCTCCATCTGCTCTAAACAAACTTCCACATTAGAAGAGGAAGGCATTCTTTGAGGAGACACTAGATGCTGTGAGGCCTGAGACCAAAATCCCTTAGCTATTACTGAAGGGTATAGGGAAGCAACTCTCTTAGGGTCCTGACACAGGGAAGGCTGCAAGGCACACACTGGATCCACAATGCTAGGGCAGTCAACAGCAGAGCCATCAATTTTAGATCTTTTAAAAGCTCAGTCTGGGAAGCCGGAGCAGGGTAACCTTGTGTGACTACCCACATTGGAAGAGATTGTGTTGGTCCAATGCCTGACAAGTAGAAGGCTGACCAAGCACTGGAGAAGCCGAAACAGCCTTGTGTAAGTCATTGCTGGAGCCCAGACAGGAGCAAATGTAGAAATAGGCAAACTGGTCAAAGCAAGGTGAGACAACTTTCAGTCACCTGAAGCAATATAGGCCAGTTTGAGGCATTAGAGAAATGGGGTCCAACGCCAGAAGTATTGGGCCAGGCCTACCCAACAACAGAGAAGCTGATGTTCAGATTCCAGCATCCAAGAAAGAACAGTGTTGTCTTAAAGCAGGGCGTTCAGACACTTGTAATGTATACAGTTTCCCCTGCATTCCAAGTAGTTCTGGAGTAAAAAAATTCACTCACATCAGATCTACCTTCATACTACTTGTTAAGTCTAAGAGAGAAGATGGATCAAAGTTGTTTGCTTATTGCCAGCGCAGTGGAGTAGAGGGACATACCTTTCAACTGCTATGATTTAGGCACAACACTATGATTTTGGCCCTCAGATTTACCCTTGCTCCTCCAAGCTTTACTGACATTCCTTATAAAGTCAAATCTAGTTATGAGTACATACCTTATTAAATAAATAAACTATACCTATACAAAGATTCTCTATCATTAACTATACAGTGCCTAGAATATAAAGACCTTCTATTGTGAAAAGTAAGAAAGTGATCCTCATCCTGACCTTCTGCTATGATTTTTAAAAAAGAATGATACGCTTTTTCTTGCTCAGAATTTGAGAGATATGTAGCGGGATAAAGCCCTAACTACAACCTAGACAGTCAGGGCTTGATTAGCAACTTAGGAATCTGAGGCACTGGCAAGGAGAGATTGGTGTGCCCATCCTGGAGGGAGGGCATTCATCAAAAACATTTTCTAACAGGAGGCATGATCCTCAGAGGATGGTAGCCTTTGAATGTATGCCAACAAATGCAGAAACAAGGGTAAGTCATAACATAACCTCCCTCAGCTGCAGAAGCAGTTACTGGTATGACCCCCCCCCCCCCCCGGACACCCTTAAGATCCAATCTAGCCCTAACTCACTTGGAGCAAAAGTCTATGGAAAGAAGGAGGACCAGGTAGACCCAAACATGGACAGGGGGGACTGAGATGTCCAGAAAGGATGAAGCAGTAAGGGGGGGGGGGTGCCTGCCTGTTTATGTTGAAGTTCCATGTCAGCCATGGTGAGTTCAGCACAATCAATGACCAGAAGACCGGCAGACTGCCTGACGGAAGAGAAAGAAAACAAAGTCCCTTAAGCTGGAGCATTGGCATATAACATCACAGATGCTTGTCCTTGGTAGAGCTCAGTACCACAACTGCAGAATCAGCAGTCATGGGTGGGAATCCTCTACCCCGACTGCCTAAACACATTTTCCTGTAGAAGAGGTCATGGTTTTAACTTTAATTAACTTAGCACATGTGACCTTAATGGCTGACTATTTTGATACATTTTGCTAATCTGAACAAAAACTGTTTCTTCAGTAGCTGAACAGGCTTGGGGGATACCTTCTGTGAAGGACTAATATGAGACTCAGAAAAAGTGTGAAGCCCACTCTTTTCATACTTACAAGCACCAGAAATAACCAGCAGAAGTCTGTCTGGAAGCAGATCCCTGCTGAAACACAACTTGAAGTTCTAATAAAAAAGTGCAAAACTGCTTCTTTTGTCCCTTTGCAGCAGCCTCATTAAATGTAGCACAAATACCACAAATTCAGAATCATGCTGAGAACCTAGGCAATAAACACAATTACCGTAACCGTTGACATGAGTAAATTTCTTGCTGCAGTCACACCTGTTAGAAGTCCGAATTGTGATGGCAAATTACGGCCAGTGTTAGACTAAGATACAAAAAGGGCAGGACTGACTTAATAGGAGGTGAAGGTGTGTAAATCATAGCAAAGTCTCAAAATGCTGACAGAAAGACCAAAACAGAGTGGTAAATAAAAAAATACCATCCTGTACTTACAACATCTAAAAAAAACTAACTTTTGGAATAAATATACAAGTTTTTTCCAAACTGTAAACAGGGGTCATTTACAATCCAACCAACTGTATTTAGGGACAGGAAGAACTGGGCATACCTCTCAACCTCCTAACACAAGAAATCTGGACAAAACCAAAAATAATGGGCTACAAAGGCCTGAAAATAGGGACAAATTTGAAATACTGGTCTTATAAACCTAGAAAGTTGCTAGAATAAAATGTTTTGTGTTACCATACAATTTCTGAAGGACATGATGTCTGAAACTAAAATGTATGTTGTTATTTAGTATAGTCAGTCCTCATTGATTTGCCAGAAAAAACACCAATTTTATGAGGAATGGACAAAAAAAAAATGAAGAAAAAATCTGGATATTCTGCAAAAATCTGGACAGTAAAGAGGAATGGAACTGGAAAATGGTGGAGAGAGATTCAATATATCTTTGGAAGGGTGGGGTCTTAAGTACTTTGGACAAGTTTTATCCATGAAGCAGACCATGCAGAGCAGGTTAAGTCCAAATTGTTAAGAAAGAATGAATTTTCCTTAGGTAGATCTATGCATTTCATAAGTTACGTTTCCTTAGGTAACAAAATATGCTTCAAATGTTTCCATAATCAGTTGTAATTTTAAGTTACCCCCTTTCTCAAAAACAACTGCATTTAAAATTCTATCGGTTTCTCCTCAATCACAAGCAAGAACAAGGAGGGTTTTGCTTTCTCAACTTTATGGAGAGCATTAGACACAAATTAATTTCAAAATATTGTTTGAACATCCTCCTGTTTTCAAACACATTACCTGAAAAAAGGGAGAAATTACATCCTGGTCCACTAAAAGGAAACACAGAAACTCAAAGGTGATACAATATCTTCTATTAGATCAACACAAGTTTTACAATACAGTTACTTGAGCATTGGATTAACATGAGCCCCTCACAAGGAGTTAATACGTTAACTATGATGTATACTGTGCTTTGAAAAAGCAGTATATCACTTGTTTCCCATTGGCTAAAGGAGACACTTTAAAAATACCAGTAAGAGAAAAAAAATCTTAATCTTTGTGTGAAATCCGTTACAATACACATAACTAAGTGAAAAACATACCACACATGGGCGGGTGTACTCATGCATGCATGCATGTAGGTATGTATGTGTTTGCGTGTGTGTGTGTGTGTGTGTGTGTGTGTGTGTGTGTGTGTGTGTGTGTGCACATGCTAGTGTGCTTAAATACTTACATGGCAGGCTTTGTGGTCTGCTGTAAAAAATGAAGGCCCTTCCCAAATGATACATTGACATTAGTATTAATTTAGTATAGAGGAAAACATTCAGTTTGTTCAAGTCATCTAGTCTAAGACTAAATGGGAAAACAAATGACACCTAATTCACATGTACTGGCAGAATAGATAAATCAAGACAAAGAAAAAATTATAACTTATTAGTCCACTTTAGCACAAAACCTACACGAGACAGATATTTTGGAAAAAAAAGATTATATAGCAACAGCAGTAATAGCCAGGTCATAGTACAATTTTATGAAAAATTGGCAATATGAGTATGTGAGAAAAGGACAATCTGACCATCACAACATAAAACACAAAAGAAATACTAGTGTGCTTCAGTGAACTATATTTTAGTTAATAAGAATAAAGGAAGGAAGGAAAACAAAGAAAAAGGAAGGCTGCACAGCTGCTGTGGTATCTGAGTACATATATGTTTTATTGTTGTCAGCATTAACTACTAGTTTGCATGTACAATCTTATCATAATGTCAGCAGCAAAGTATTACTGACTGTCAAGCTCATAGTCACTAGTACTAAAACTAAGCGTCAAACACAAAATAATACTAATGAGTAGAAAACGTGACATTAAGCAATACTCAAGTATTTTTTGAAGTGCTTTTAACTTTCTGAGAATGTTAAAAGTTTAGGGTTAGCCCAAAATCATTATACATTTTCAGGGCAACACATATTTGCTGCTTTTCAGTATGCCTAACATGTGTCAAGTGTTACTTATACCAGGGGAGAAAGTTCTTATGCATTATAATGGCAAATGAAACTCCAAAAAAATTTAAATTAGTCACTAACTGCGGTGGTGGTGCTGCTGTAGCGTTGTTGCCTCACAGTAAGATGTTTTCCTGTTCGATTCTCAGCTAGAGCGTCTTCTGTGTGGAGACATGCGTGAATGGGCGTACCTTCATTGAAGGTTGTGCATCAGGGCCGGCAACTCGGCACGTAAAAATCTACTGCCAATCATTAGTGGACCGGAGTTCCGCTGTGGCGACCCCTAACCGGGAAAAGCCGAAAGACACAACAACAACAACAACTGTTATGTCAATGAACTCAATGCTTTATTTCCATTGTCTTCCATTCTAGAAATGTCTAAAACTGACATTGATGAACCATAACTGACATGTATGATGCAGAATGACCTGGCTGAGAAAAGCGTGCTCAGACTGGCTTGTCAGTCATTTCCTCTAATCTGTCAGTCATTCTACAGTAAATATGTGTCTACTGGCATTCTTCCTGGCTCTCTGTGTCTGGCCTATTTCTCCTATATAACCTGTTCCTGGACATTTTCTGCATTGTTTAAATCAAAGTGCCTTTATTAAAGCAAGCACTAAGACAATGTTAACAAACACTATATGCATCTAATAAAGAAATAATTATATAATGCAAAAAACTAACATACCCATTTGATTCTCTATCAAAAATATAACACAGTACGTAAAACCTTGTTGCAACTTTAATTTCACGTTCACTTCAATTGCTTCATCCTAAAAATTGAGGAGTCCATCCAGGTCTAAACACTGAAGGTTGAATTCAGCGGACCTTTATTCAGTGAGAAGACAACACTGAATGTTTGTTTACGCGAATGTCTTTTTCAGCAAAAATCAAAACAGCAAATAACATTAGCTGGTCAACTACAATTAAAGCCTACTCTGGTTAACTACAATTAAAGCCTACTTACTACATTATTCACTGTTTTGATTTTCACTGAAAGAGACGATCATGTAAACAAACATTCGATGTTGTCGTTTTGCTGAATAGAGGTTCGCTGAATTCAACCTTTGATGTTTTAACATAGACCCATCCACCCAGTTGTCATTCTTTTTTTGTTTTTCCAAGATGAAAAAATAAGGTTCGAGAAAGCTAATGATAAGTTCTTAACCAGATATGTCCCACATTAGAAAGCCTGACAGTTGATAAAAGTACACAGATAACCAAAAACACTGGGTGCTTGACAACTGGTGTGCTTTTATAAAATGTCCTTTCAGGACTGTCAGTAGCACCCATTAATCATGTACCCTGAGGCAAAACAAAATCATGTGGAAGAACTGAATGCATGGAGAACCACAATGTCAACAAAACTCAGTCAGAGGATAACCATGCTCTAGCCTTTAATCTAGCTGGGGCATGTTGCCACATGTGGACAACAAGAGAGGTAGATATGGTGTGGTGCCTAACTGTAAATGGCTTCAGACAGCATTCTACCAAGTGTTAACTCACAGATGTTATGTAGTCCTATCTCATCTACATTCTTCACTTGTGGGTTCGGAGCCAAATGTCGGCTCCGACTCAGCCTATTTACTAGCTCGAAAGTATTTGATTGGCTGGGCTAAGATGGTATCCCACAATACACTGCTCCACATCCCCAGATCTCGTTTGCCGCTTGTAGAGCTCGGACGTGGTCTCAACTTGGCTGTGGCTAAGTATTGAAAAAGTCTTTTTTTTGTGGAAAATTTTTCGCTAATTCTTGGCTAAAACAATTCTGTTATTCGATAGAGTGGCTCTTAGTGGTGTTGCTGCATTGTTTTTGTAGAGTGTGAGTGTGTTGTGTGTGGTATCCCTTACACCCTCGGGCTAGGCCCGTTTAAGTTAGAGGACCTAGTTCTCCTCGTGTGCTTGTCTGGTTAGTTTTCTTAATTTAAGTTGAGAACCATTTTAATTAGAGGTTCTCTCCTGTGCCTTGTTTGTGTTCTTTCGTGTTTCTGCCTTCTGTGTTAGCGGTTTCCCACCTTTTTGGTAGCGGCTGCTACTATTTGTTAGAATGTCTAAGGAACAAAAAGAGCATAAGCCCTTGGGCTTTAAAAAGTGTACTAAGTGTGCCTATAAAATGTCTATCACAGACGGACACTCGGACTGTGTTTACTGTCTTGGAGCCATCCACCTTCAGGAGTCGTGCAGTTTCTGCCATGCCTTTAGTCCTCAGGTGCTCCAAGAGAGGAAAAACAAATTGATCCTAAAGGGACTGCTAAAACCGTCCTTTGAGGAGGATTTAGGTTCGGCTCCCAGCTCCCAGTCGAAGTCTAAATCCTCCAAATCCAAGAAGAGGTCGCCGGCTCCATCTTTGTTTTCGGAGCCACCTTCTAAAATTTCCATTGTGGAATCTGCTTCCTCGGCTCCACCGACTTCGGGGCTGCAGGAAGTAACTGTATCGACTGAGTCTGCGGCCGCTCCGATAATTTTGGAACCGATTCGGAACTGGTCACCAAATTTAAGGCAAGCTTCTCCAGATAGGAGGTCTGCTTCTCCATCCATTTCCTCCAAATCCTCCAGGCTTTCCGATTTGGATGTAGATAGGGTGGTGCAGAGGCTCCTACAGTCGGCGGTGTTGGCCAAACTTTTCTCGGCTCCGACCCAGTCGGCTCCGGAGCCAGCTCTGTTGGTTGTACCTGCTATTCCTCCTCCGACCGCATCCTTGTCGGAGCCGGTAAGTTCCACTCCGAGAGACGTTCCTGTGCCGGCGCCGATCCCCCAGAGGGGTTTACCGGTGCCAGCATCAGCTCCGACCCTGTCGGCTCCGTCCACAGGGTTCGAGACTCGGGTCTCCTCTGTCGGGCCCAAGGGGGATGTCTCGGAGCACCAGTCGGTGCTGAGCCTTCCCCTTGACGCCTTGGCTGCGGGGACTCCGGTCCCGGTCATGGCCTTGGAAGGTGGGCAGTCCTCCAATTTGGGAGGTCCTGCCTTCGAGGCTATGCGGAGCACGCTGGCTAGGTCAGCTACTTCTCTCGGATCGGTCCTTCCGTCCCCTACGACACCGGCAAGAGCTTCTGACATCCACCTATCCTTGGACAGCAGGGCGCAAGGGCCTAAGGATACCCCCATGAGTGGTCCCCTTCTTTCTGAGGGGCCCTCAGAGTCTGTGCCTGAGGAACCCCCCAGAAAGAAAGCTTGCAAGAGGAAGCACATAGACTCCCAGGATGAGTCCCTCACTTCTGATACTGACCTCGAGGAGTCGGAGGGGTCCCCTAAGTCTTCCTCTGAGGATGTTTCATTCTCTGATATCCTGGAGATCTTGAAACAAAGAGGAGACTGGCCTTCCAAAACCCCCTCCGAGGAGGAGTCAGTATTCCTTAAGGCCTTTGGTGCTCAGCTCTCCACCTCCTGGGTGTCTCCACCCTTCGACGAGCTCCTGGACCTTATTTGTCGAAGGGTGTGGGAGACTCCTGACTCTGTGGAGCCGGTTCCTCGACGCCCCAACAAATTTTTGTCTGCTCCCCGAGGGAAAGAATGTTTGACAAAGGGAGTCCCGGTAGATGCTATGGTGGTGGTGGCTGCCACACAGAAGGAAGTTGCTGAGTCTTCCACTTTGGTCCATCCCCCTAACAAGGAGTCTAGGACGATGGATCGGTACGGGAAGCATACACTGTCTTCAGCGACCTTTACCTTACGGTCGCTGAATTATTTGTCTCATTTCACCCGGCTCCAGAGAGATCTCCTTAAGGAGTTAGGAGATACTCTTAATGGGTAACGTACCTGAGTTGGTGACTCAAATGGTCAACGCTCAGCTGTCTACCCTCAACTCCATTGCTAACTCGTCCATGTGACTGATTTCGTACGTGGCCGAGGGAGCTAGTAGGGAGGCTAGTTCAGGGGTGGCCCTCAGGAGGCAAGCCTGGCTACGCCTGTGTCATTTTGCGGATGCCTTTAAGTCTTCCTTTACGGATGCCCCCTTTGATGGTTCCTCCTTGTTCGGGACCAAAGTCAAAGACAAGCTCACCAGGTGCGAGCAAGAGGGAAAGACCTTGTCTGCCAGTGGAGTCCATTTTTCCCTCCCGTCGAGCCTTATCCCAAGGCTCAGCGAGGGGGAAAGATGTGGTTCAAAAAATCACAAAGGTCCTTTCCTACCGCACAGGGTGAGACCCCCCCGAGGCAGGGGAGGGGGGTCGTATTCAGGGAGACGTCGCTCCAGAGGCAGAGGGGGCCCCTGCAATTCGGGGGACCGTGATTCCTTTCTCGGTTCCCCATACTCTCATTCCTGAGGGTGTGCCCGGCTGTGCTTCTCCGGAGCCAGTCGGGGGTCGAATTTCCCAGTATCCGGAAGCCTGGGTCAACATCACCCAGGACAGATGGGTATTAAGGATAATCGCCGGAGGTTACACCATCCCATTTCACTCCACACCTCCCACCGTCAAAAAGATCCCAGATGTTCCACCCAGTCAAAGGGGTCAGGCAGCAACAGAGGTTTCTCAGCTGCTAGAAAAAGGAGTCATCCAACCAGTCCCCTCAGACCAAATCAGATTAGGAACTTACTCAAGATTCTTTTTGGTGCCGAAAAGAACGGGGGACCTGAGACCCATCTTGGATCTCAGCCGACTCAATCATTATATACACAAGTCCAAATTCTGGATGGTCACGCTACAATCAATTCTCCCATTATTGGGAAAGGAAGTATGGATGTGCTCCATCGACATGAAGGATGCTTATTACCACATCAAAATGGACAGAGCATCCAGATGTCATCTACGCTTCCGGCTGGGCACCAGGCACTTCCAGTTTTGAGCCCTGCCCTTTGGTCTCACCACAGCCCCCAGGGTGTTCACCAAGTGCATGGCAGTGGTGACGGCTCACTTGAGACGTCAAGGATTACAGGTGTTTCCTTACCTGGACAACTGGCTCCTATCCGCCCCCACCAAGCATCTACTTCTTCAAAACAGAGATACTGTTATCGATCTTTGTCACCAGTTAGGCATCACAATAAACTGGAAAAAATCTGCCTTGCTATGCTCACAGCGTGTCTTATTTATAGGAGCAGAGTTGGAAACTATTCGGTTGAGAGCGTTCCTACCTATGGACAGGATCACAGGGTTACAATGACAGGTTCGGATGATGATGCCTCTGACATGCGTGAGGGCAAGACTAGTGCTTCAGTTACTGGGGATAATGGCATCCACTATCATGATGGTCCCGTTAGCGAGATTGCTTATGAGGATCCTACAGTGGCTCCTATTCGCCCAATGGTCCTTTCAAACACTACCGCTATCCCATTCAATCTTAATCACAGGCAAACGCAAGCAGGACCTCAGTTGGTGGATATGCACCAACAATTTAGACGTAGGGAAACCCTTTGTTTCACCCAACCCGGTAGCCACAGTGACCACAGACGCCTCCCGGATAGGGTGGGGGGGGGGCATTATCTTGGCAGGATGGTCCAAGGCACGTGGCAGGAGCACGAGATAGACTTGCACATAAACGTCCTGGAGATGAGGGCAGTGCTCCTAGCGTTGCAGGCGCTTCAAGATGTCCTCCCCATAGGGACTATTGCAATACACTCGGACAATATGCCAGTAGTGTGGTATCTCAACAAACAAGGAGGAAACAGATCGTACCCACTATGCAGGGAGGCCATGAGAGTGTGGAATTGGGCGACAGCTTCCCAGCGGGCCTTGGTGGCAACGCACATCCCGGGGAAAATCAATGTGATCACAGACAAGCTAAGCAGGACGATCCTCATGCCCTACGAGTGGTCCATGAACCGCCAGGTGGCGGACAGCATATTCAGAAAATGGGGTCAGCCTTGCTGTGACCTTTTTGCCAGCCCTCTCAATGCAAAATGCAGTGACTACTTCACGTTGATCCCCCCACCGGGGGATCTCCAAGGGATGCTCTGGCGCACAATTGGCCTTCACGTCTGCTGTATGCTTTCCCTCCGTTCCCCCTTATCTCGAGGGTGATCCAGAAAGTGCTATCCTTGGGAAGCAGATTGATTCTGATCGCGCCACACTGGCCTCGACAAGTATGGTTCCCCTTCCTTCAACCTTACATCGTGGATGCTCCTTGGACTCTAGACCCTTGTCCAGACTTGCTGACACATATGTAGGGACAGCTACACTCTTCCCTGGAGACCCTCCGGCTGACCGCCTGGCTACTCCACTTCCATCCATAGTCAGGTGTCACGATTTTTCTCCTGATGTAATCCATATTCTTTCGTCCTCTCATAAGCCGTCCACTAGGAAGGTCTACTCTAGTAAGTGGAAAAGGTTTTTGATATGGGCCCAGTCAAAAGGTATTGACCCCTACATGGCTCCCATTGACTCTGTTTTGGAATTTTTGTCTCATTTATTTTACCAAGGGTCGGCCTCAGCCACCATCAAAGTTAGCTAGCGGCTATTTCTAATTATTATGTGGCTTATGAACCTAGCTTAATGGCACACAGGCTTTGTAGAGCTTTCATGAAAGGTACTCTTCTCCTTTGTCCCAATGTATCTCAACCTGTTATGCCCTGGGACCTCAATTTTGTTCTGCAGGCCCTCACTCTCCCACCTTTTGAGCCCGCGGCTTCCTGCGATTTAAAATTCCTTACATGGAAATCTGCTTTTCTGATAGCTATTACATCGGCCAGAAGAGTATCAGAACTCCAGGCCCTATCAGTCAAGCCCCCATATTTGATATTCCATAAAGATAGGGTCTCTCTCAGACCAAATCCGTCCTTTCTTCCCAAGGTGGCTTCCTTATCTAATATTAATCAGTCCATTGAGCTGCCGGTTTTCTTCCCCAGCTTCTCTAATAAGGCAGAGTACCAGTTTCACCTGTTGGATGTTCATAGGCAACTACGCTTTTATCTACACAGGACTAAAGAATGGCGGAAGTCAGACCAGCTCTTCGTTTCATTCTCGGAAAATCGCTTGGGGTCTGCGGTCTCCAAAGTCACCATTTCTAGGTGGATAGCTGGTTGCATCTCCTTTATTTACCAGGCAGGGGGAAAGAGCCTGCCTTTTCCAGTCAGAGCACACTCTACCAGAGCAGGTTCCACTTCCACGGCCTTTCAGGCTAGGTTATCCATGGATGATATATGTGCGGCTGCAACACGGGCTTCTCCTCATACGTTTGTTTCCCATTACAAATTGGACGTGAGGTCCAGGGGCAGGTCATCTTTTGGCTCCACAGTACTCAGGAGTATTTTCCATTGAGCCACCTAGGATGTAGGTGCTAGGGATGCTGTCCCACAAGTGAAGAATGTAGGCGAGATAGGACTACATAACATCAATTAGTTATGTACTCACCATAACGCTAGATGTGTGTAGTCCATCTCACCTCACATTCATTACCCACCCACTGTCCCCCACGCCTGGAGGATTTGGAGGATCCCCTGGTATACCTCATGTCACTAGTCCCTTTGGACAATTTGTTGGACCTCGTTGTCATGAGTATGTGTGTGTGTTTGGGCGATAGATATGATTTTTCTGTTGGCAGCAAACTAGATCTGGGGATGTGGAGCAGTGTACTGTGGGTTACCATCTTAGCCCAGCCAATCAAAGACTTTCGAGCTAGTAAATAGGCCAAGTCGGAGCCGACATTCGGCTCCGAAACCCACAAGTGAAGAATGTGAGGCGAGATGGACTACATACATCTAGCGTTATGGTGAGTACATATCTAATAGTTAAGGCTAATGTCACTGAAGTAATCATGAACAATTTCCAAGATGTCTTCATACAAAATATTTAATTTTAGTGTCATGAGATTACTTAAAACAGTGTTGTCTTTAGACCAAAATAAATAGTTAGGAAATATTGTAATACGTCAAACACTTGCTAGAATAGAATTTAGCTTCAAAATCTGCCACCAGTCTTTCTACCCTTCTCTCTTAAACTTTATTTTGATTTTAATGCGCAAGATAACCCATCTCATATGTTGGAGATATTGACATAGTCCAGCCTCCACCAGTTTAGCCAAAATCCCACCTGTATGTCAACAGTAACTAAACTGAAGAACGATTATGCTAAGCTTTAATATTTATTCCAGCATGCTTTTAACTATCTCTCTGGATCTCCTGAGTCCCGGATCCTGTTGTAAATTTATGTTTCAAACTTTGTCCTGGTTAAGAAGGATAATTCCAATTTCCACATTTAACCACTGGTCCAGGAGAAACCCTCAGTCTGAGATCCTGACACATTCCAGATGTGCCTGTATAATGTTGGAGAGTGGGTAGAGAAATGCCACACTTCACTTCAGAAGACATTAACTTCTTATTAATTATTCAAGTGACTTTTGGATATCAAATAAAGTCAGACATGCCTGACTGCAATTTCCTTACATTTAGACAACACCAAATGGGGTAGAAGCCTAATAAAGAAAATAATTTTGGGAAGAATAAATGTTTTACATATTTATCCTACTAACAAAATTTATCTTCACGTTCTTTTACATCTCATCTTTTCTGTGCAATTCCTGTATTAGTGGTTTGAGATTTAACTCTAATAACTGACTAGACTCGGCACACAATAGAATGTCCAAGTATATGTATTCAATAAAAACTTCAAAAGTGTCTGACTAAAATGTATCAAAGGCATTGGAACATGTTTCATTTAGGAGCAATACAACTAACTTCAGTCACTGTGAGATCAGAGACCTATGAAACATTACCGGATTCTTGCAAAATCATGTGTAAATGCACCCAAGACCTAGCTAACCAAGTCACACCATCATCAGCAAACCGGGTGGCCAAAGACGCCACAAAATGGCACTGGGATGCCTATGTGCAACAGCATGCATTGTAGGTGCTGTGCTAACATTAATGCTACCAAAACAAAAATAAGAGGTGAGAGAGGGAAGCCTGCCTGGGTAATGACAAAAGTAAGAGATAATACATTTTCAAAAGAAACTCTGGCATTAGGACAGGCATAAAGGACATTGACCAAATGGATGAATCTTTCTGGGAACCCCATGGCCTTGAGTATATGCCTTATAAATAGCTACTTCACTGAATCAAATGTCTTACTGAAATCAAGAAAGGCTGCTACATATGCTACATTTTTGTTTATTGCAAGACTATATATGTATGTATTAATGTTTAGCCATTTCTGAAGAAGATCACATCCTACCAACATTACTTTAATAAATTCCTATTACTTCTCAAATGTTAGATATGCTACAATCAGCTTTAATCTACTCATCAAAACCTTGGCCAAGGTTTTACTTTCCAGTGGTAAAAAAGATAAGAGTCAACAGTTCCCTGGTTTCAACGTATTCTTCCATGATTTCAGAATAAGGATAACATTCATGAGCATGGACAGTAGTGTAACTAGGGTGGGGTGAATGAGGCAATCACCCCGGGTAGTGTCTTGTTCAGGGCACAATTCCCAATGCAAAATTAAAAATATATGCATTTTAAAACAAATATTTTTTATTTATTTCCCTTTAAGGGCAATGCCAATGTGTATACATTATGTAGATGCCTGAGACACTCCTTTGTGCCTCCCGCCCTCACTTACATAATCTTGCTTGAGCACTGCCCCCCAAAAACCTGTGATTGGCTGTGCAGGTAGAGGGGGCGGTGCAGAAGTGCTAGAAAAACAGTGCCATTGGTGCACACAGTGAGTGATTTAGGTTTCAAAAACACTATATCCCTCAGCTTGCTTTGGGCACGTTTGGTGTGTTGGGGAGAGATACTAAGGCAGAGAAAAACAAGTCCCTCAAGTAAGTAGGGATATTTACTAGTATGCTTCTTGTTAATACTTGTGCAAACTGTTGAAGGGGTCGTTGGGGGAAATGTTTCATTTTGGTACATGTGCAAATTTTGACAGACTATTGAAGGGGTTGCTGGGATGAAATGTGAAAAATTAATGATAAGGTGCTAATCAGGGTGCTGTTACTGTGATGCTTACTGTGATGGATCCAAAGTCTTCTTAAGACACTAGGTCTTTTTGGCTGGATTCTGCTGAAATCAAAGTCTAGTTATCACAGCCTGTTTCCCACAGAAACTTGCAGAGTGTACACTGATGCAGCACCAAAACTCTGAGCAGTAACCAATAAATGACTTTTTATAACAAATCACACGTACTACTGTTGCAGCTTTAGTTACACTGTTCTACTTTACTTCTCAAACAGCATGGATGATATGAGAGATACAATACAAAACATATCTCTAACAATGTTATCTGCTATAATCTCTTTATACTGTTCTAGTCACGCAGTTCAAATCCTGTTTTTCTCTTTGTATTCTATTTTGGACTTTGTATGAGAACATCTGTTTGCTGGTGTTTGCAGAAAAATATGTTTTCATCCTGTACTGGTATTGTTTTTTAAGGAAACACCTTAAGAAAACATACAAATGCTGACTTGATCATTCAAACCTCCTTGCTTAACATGCTAGAAACATGCACAGATTGTTTTCCTGTTGTCCACTCTTTACAGAAGCAGGTTAACTTTCATCCTGTTTTTCACATTCTTGCCAAGTCTGTAAGAGGTCAGCTTTCTTGCTGACAGTGTGAAATGCATACTGATTCTGTAGGAAAACATGTCCATTAAGCAAATTCCTTATTTTCCAGGCCACAGTCATTTTAGTATGGATGTCAATCATATATTACTAAACTCTATTTCTACATTTAAGCAAGCTTTATTTTATACCTTATTTATTTTGCATATGTGTAACAGAATTACTTTCAACCTTTTATTCACTGTTAAATACACTCTAACAATTCCCCCTTTTTATTGTTTAACATACTCAAAACACTTTATAATGATATGTATTTTTGATCGGATTATATAGAAAACACATTAAGAAACAAAACCTTTAGTCTTTTTTTGATACAAGTCAAAATGCAATTTTACATAGTTAATACAATTATATCAAGTATTACTTCTAAAACTGAATGTATTTAACAACTTTTTCTTTTACAGACCATTCTGTGAAAATATTCCATCAGTTATGAACTGTCTGCTTTAGTTTTAACTTGATTAATTTATTCTTTTGCAATCACAGAATTTAATTTATGACTTAGAACTCTTTCATTAACTCTTTGCAGCTGTTGAATTAACTATTTACTTTTATTAATCATTTTACACCAAAAGTTGAGTAGATGGAAAGAGTATTTTGAGAGGCTGATGAATGAAGAGAATGAGAGAGAGAGAAGGTTGGGAATTTCTAACTAGATTGTTTAATGAAAGCAGAGCTGCAGTAACTACAGAGGGACAGGGTGCCTAGAGAAGAGTTGTGGTATTGTATTCATTTTACACCAAAAGATTTGAAATAGACTAATATTTATAAGAGACAAAAATTATGTGCTACTGCAAACAATTATACACTGCTGAAAATATACAGTTTCAATGTCATTTAACCATAACATTGTGGTCATATCTCTGAACTGCCCATTAACACCTTGGTTGACATTGAAGTGAACATATTAAACACCTTGGTAAAGTACTGAACTGGGCTTAGATAATAAATATTTGAATGCAATTATTTCAGTATATTTAATACTTGAGGATTTAAAAAAAACATGATTTATACACTAAAGAATTATATGTACATATTAGTCTATTAACTATATGAGTCCAATATTTTAATATAATTTTCCTCTAACTGGGATAACCAATACTAGTACAGATAAAATGATGGTCCAAAAACCAGTAATAAAATTACAATTAGTAATACAATTACAACTTCTGAACTTGTTACTTTACAATGTGTCCTACACAGTATATATCTACACAGACCGTTTGCTACACATGCATTTCATTCTAGTAAGTACCTTAAACCCATTTTTTAAACATGGTTCTCCACACATATTCATTGCTAGACATTAATTTCATGTGTATTGAATTCTTCTGTATTTGTACATACAAGGACTGTAAAGTACATTTAGTCCAATCTACAAATTTAGTAACATTAACATCAAGCAGAATCTTGGACTAGTAGAATTTCCACCAAAGGCATGGTATTAAACTACATACCCAAAACATTCATGCTTTTGCATACCAACATTGTCTTGCCAAAAACATATTAAAAATTAGTGACCATTCTTGCTCAATTTTTACATATCTTTACTCTCTATTGCATAGCTTTAATAAAGCAATTTTAAGCTATCTTTTGTATGGCTTTACAGTTTAACAGGTTGTAAATACAATTTAATACTAAACAATACAATAATAACTAGCATGACAGCTATTAGCAACTTGTAAAACATCTTATCTTGTCAGGTTTAATCTGTTTACCAGTATTTCTAATGCACTAATACCTGTTTTACCCATCCACCCTAAAAAGTATTGTCAAGAAGGAATGAGATATTATTTTTCTTCCTGCAGCTCTATTTTTAGACCCTTTTGCAATACTGCTCACACAGTCAGTGTAAAACTGAGAAAGTACCCCTCCCCCTGTAGTATTTCAGTATTGTTTATTTGTTTTACGCTGTGAGAAAAAAATATATGTCAGCCCATCACTTTGGTTATACATTTGCTTTATTATGTTACTAATAAACTATAGACCTTTGTCTGATTTGATAATTTTTTGGCTGTTTTTAATGACAGAATATTTTTTTTCTGTTGCCTTTGCTGTCTACTACTACTACTACTACTAGTTATTTGTATCCTCCTATATACTTTATTTGAACTGTATGTATGCTATAGCCATCTGCTGGCTGTACTTGCTGTAACTGAGATTTTTTTACTTTTAACACTTACCTGCAAACAGATTATCAGTGATATATATGCACAATTGTGATGTTTTATTATAATTACCAAATAGTGTTGCATGTGAACATTTAACAATTATGTTTTAATAACAATAATGTTTTAGAAAAACTCAAGCCACTTGTCTGGCAATCAGTCTTATTTTTTTATCTTATCTGCTCAATATTTCCTGTAACTATTAATATAGTCTAGGAAGGTCTGAGCTCACATTTCAGACTTTGTAAACCATAGTTAATTTTTTTAGCATTTTTCCTTTAATCATCTGTTAATACACGTGCAATTTAATAGTAAAATAGTTATAAAACATTTAGCATTATATTTGTGATTTGCATAACTATGCATTTATACTACATAAATAAACATTATTTTACAATTAGCTTATATACCTGTTGTAACTTGGTTTTCATTATTTTTTATTTATTTAACTGCTCTGCCATTCATTTTACAAAGACTGCTTGACTAATACCATCTGTGATTTTATTTCTTTTTAAAATTCAAAACTTTAACTGTTTGGTGTGGTGTTACTATACAATCATAAAAAAATGTAAAAAAAATAGGTATTGGCTTAACTAACACGTTTATATTTACATGATTTATGTTTGCTGTTGTCTGCCTTTCATTCTTGTACATTGTAACAGATGCATTTTAGATGAAAAGAAAATACATGCATGTCATTCTTGTGACTTTAAATCTTTACTGTCATTAACTATTTTTATACACTACAACAGCTTTGTTTAACTTTTGACTATGCTATGAGAAAGGCAGTTATTTGCTCCCAATGTTTTCTTAAGCTCAGCTGTTATATGGAGGAAGTCAGACTCTGTCAGTTCAGCTAATTTATTTTCTTTATCCTGCAACTGCTGTTTAAGAGTTTCCTCATGGTCTGCCTGATATGTCTCAGGAACCTTTTCTGCTGAATCTGAAACCCCTATGCACTTTTGAAAAGATGTTTGCATAACTTGTTTAAGCTTCCTGAATTCATTGTATCTGTCTTTTAGAAGTTTATTACATTCTTTTGTAACAAAATGTACTAGAGGTTCTGTCAGCAACTGATCTGACTCCTGTTGTAACTCTGAAATAAAAAACCTTACACATCTCGTGACAGAATATAACTGTCTAACATCTGAATATAATGTAAGCATATTGACTTTTCCTGGTTCTTTACCATAAAAAATTTTGTCTGTACAGACTAATCTTTGAATAATGTCATGCAATACTTTTTTATGACATTGTACACAAAATGCAGTTTCTGTTGAAACACACAATAAACATTTGTCATACCTCACATGGTTTTCTTTAAGATACCAGTCAAATATTGTAATACATTTGCATAATGCCTTACTATCAACTTGCCCTGATAAGGTTTTGCATTTACTAATGTGCTGTGTATACCAACATTGCAATTTACTAAAGCTTGTCTTACACCTGCTTGCATTATGTCTGATAGCATCCATACTAAAAATGTGACATAGAAAAAAGTCTTACCAGTTAGCAAGAAAACAGGTGATCAGGCTGGTGTTGCTGATGGCTGGAAATTTTTCAGAGTCACTCGAGAAGCTGGTGAAACACAACAGGCAGCGAGATGCTGTGAAAGTAGATGTCCACATTTTTTTTGAAGAATTAATGGCAATGCGACTTTCCTGGACTTCAGGCTCAATCTGGATTCAGACATCTGAAAAACTTTACTACTACAAGCTGCATAAACTGGAATACTTCTGTTTAGGATTTACACATATGTACAAATGTTAGTTATTGCAATTTGACTGAAGTGATCCTCTGCAGGGTTACCACTCCCTCTGTGTTCAAATGCAGGTAGGCTCACCACTGAAAAATTAATGATAAGATGCTAATCAGAGTGCTGTTACTGTGATGCTTACTGTGATGGATCTGAAGTCTTCTTAAGACACTAGGTCTTGCTGGCTGGATTCTGCTGAAATCAAAGTCTAGTTATCACAGTCTGTTGGCCACAGAAACTTGCAGAGTGTACACTGATGCACCACCAAAACTCTGAGCAGTAACCAATAAATGACTTTTTATAACAAATCACATATACTAAAGTTGCAGCTTTAGTTACGCTGTTCTACTTTACTTCTCAAACAGCATGGATGATATGAGAGATACAATACAAAAAATAACTCTAACAATGTTATCTGCTATAGTCCCTTTATACTGTTCTAGTCACGCAGTTCAAATCCAATTTTTCTCTTGGTATTCTATTTTGGACTTTGCATGAGAACATCTTTTTGCTGGTGTTTGCAGAAAAATATGTTTTTATCCTGTACTGGTATTGTTTTTTAAGGAAACATCTTGTAGTAAAACACATACAAATGCTGACTTGATCATTCAAACACTTTCTTGCTTAACAGTGTCATATGACAGAAACATGCACAGATTGTTTTCCTGTTGTCCACTCTTTATAGAAGCAGGTTAACTTTCACCCTGTTTTTCACATTCTTGCCACGTCTGTAAGAGGTCAGCTTTCTTGCTGACAGTGTGAAATGCATACTGATTCTGTAGGAAAGCATGTCCATTAAGCAAATTCCTTATTTTCTAGGCCACAGTCATTTTAGTATAGATGCCAATCACGTTACTGAACTATTTCTACATTTAAGCAAGCTTTATTTTATACCTTATTTATTTTGCATATTTGTAACAGAATTACTTTCAACCTTTTATTCACTGTTAAATACATTCTAACAAAATGTTTTGTGGTGCTTGTGCAAACTTGGACAGACTGCTGAGGAGTTGTTGGGCGAAATGTTTCATTTTGGTGCTTGTGCAAACTTGGACAGACTGCTGAAGGGGTCATTGGGAGAACATGCCATTTTTGTGCTTGTGCAAACTTGGACAGATTGCTGAAAGGGTTATTGGGGGAACCTTTCATTTTGGTGCTTGTGCAAACCTGGACAGAACGGTGAAGGGGTCGTTGGGGGAAACATTTCAGTTTGCTGTTTGTGCAAATTCGAACAGACTGTTGAAGGGGTCATTGGGAGAAACGTTTCTTTTCTGTGCTTGTGCAAACTTGGACAGACTCCTGAAGTGGTTGTTGGGGGGATATGTTTCATTGTGGTGTCATCTAAGTACTTGTGCACACATAGATAGACTACTGAAAACATATTTGGGGGAAATGATTCATTATGGTGTTTGTGGATACATGGACAAACTACCAAAGAGTTCTTTGGGAGAAATGTTTCACTTTGATGCTTATGCATATGTGGGAAAACAATTGATGAGGTCTGTGATAATGTGAAGTAGTGTCAGCTATGCCAGAGACAGTAGGGCAGCACATGTATAACATATGCCAGCATAAGTAGCTGGAGGTTTGTAAAGAATTTTATGCCCTTTGAATATCAAACTGATTTGTACAGATGCTTGTGTTAAAATGTATTTGTAAAGCTGCTTGTGATTTTATCTCACAGGCCTGAATGCAGCCAGAGACACAATGTTGGGGCTGGGATCCTGCTCTTATTGTCCTTAGTGGTGAACTAATTGCTACCCTGTGGTGCCAGAGAATGGCTGGTTAGTGTCTGCAGGAAGGATGAAAGGGTTAGAATTGTCTTACATTCTCCAGATGTTGGAATGAGCCTTAGCAAAGTTCTAGGTGTGTATTGTGACACATCTGTGCCAGATTCTGGCTCAGCTTCTAGTCAGGGGGTAGTGTGGGAATCACAGAATCAGGTGAACAGATGCAATGTCATTCTGTAGCCAGCACTAAAATTGTATTTAGATAATAGTGAGAGATGTGACAAATGACACTCAGCACTCTGTTTAGGAACTGACAAGACCACTCACCCACTTCATGTTGCCTTGCTTTAGTATGCAACTTAACTAGGAAAAAGTGATTCTTCAGTC
This sequence comes from Protopterus annectens, assembly GCF_019279795.1. Taxonomy (NCBI): domain Eukaryota; kingdom Metazoa; phylum Chordata; order Ceratodontiformes; family Protopteridae; genus Protopterus; species Protopterus annectens. Next base: position 1,747,040,938 of record NC_056725.1, read on the forward strand.
AGTTAGGAAAATATAGTGAGATTAGCTAAAAATATTGTTTTTCTGTATCTGTCTGAGTCTCTCCATCTGTGAATTTTTTTATATTTCATGTGAATTGAAACTCTGGCCTTTATTGTAAATGGATACTCAATATTCTCATTTTTTTATTATTTATTATTAAATATATCTAAACCTTTCATTGTGGCTGGTCATTTAGAAAATATTTTAACTCTTCAGAGTACTTACATTTATTTATTGGCACTGTAGCATCATGCTCCTGAAAGTCTTGCTGATTGGTTAACACTACCATTTGTACAAGTATTAATTTTACTAAGAGTAACTGGGTACCCTGGTAAGAGTCTTAAAGTAGCTGGCTGGTGGCAGAGAATCTACCTTATAGTGGGTGGAGGTGGCATAGCAAGTAAATCTATGCCTGCCTTTCCCAGGTGTGTGTGTGTGTGTGTGTGTGTGTGTGTGTGTGTGTGTGTGTGTGTGTGTGTGTGTGTGTGTGTGTGTGAAATCAACTCTCAAAGAGTGTGTGTGTCAGCTACTTGGAACAGGGATTCCGAGCACTGATTTCTGCAGAGAGAAAGGTAGACTCTTATTTGGGACCTGGAGAGGATGTCCAGCCCTAGGACTAGAGTGTACTCCCTTGTGTGCTCTTAAGGGAAATTGTGCTTGGTGCAGAGAGCTGCATTTGAAAATACTGTGTGTATCTATTTTTGTTGAAAGTGAATGTTCCCCACTGCTGACAGTGGTGAGGATTGAGGCTCTTTTGAATACTGGCCCAGAGGAGGGACATCACAGGGTCATTGGGGAACCTATTTAATTCTGGTGTCATTTGACTGTTTGTGCATACCTGGACAAACTACAAAAGGTACTCCCAGGACATTTAGAGAAAGAATGCAAACAATGCAGCTACACTGTTTCATATTCAGCAATGCAGCAAAGCCAAACATAATTTTAATGTATATTCTTGATTTTAAAACAAGGATCTAGTAAATGCTATCATGGAAGATTAAACCCCTTGATGATCAGTCTCACTGAAATTTAAGTGTTTTTGTGTGTGGAGGGGGGCAGGCTCTCCTGCATTCCTAATGTGAGGATGAGGCACTCACACTCTCCAAATTTATATTACTAGTCTCTTTTTGGTCATTGAAAATGTAATATATGTCCCTCTCATGAAAGCAGTTTCAGGGGGGGCATACCTCTAAACCACTTTGTAAAAAATCTGGACAAAGCCTAAAATAATGGAGTCAAAGGCCCAAAAATAGGGACAGGTTTTAAATATTGCTCTTCTAAAGTTTAAATTCAGAAAATTCCTAGAATAACAGGATTTGTATTGTGCATTTTCTGAATAAAATGAAATCTGAGACACAATAATGGATGTAATTATTTAATTTGTCCAAACCTCATTGCTTTGCCAGAAAACCACAAATTTTATGTGGTGAAAATTTTGGACGACCTGCAAAAATCTGGGCCATTGAGAGGCATGGTCACTTAACACTCTGAAAGTCTGTTTTTTGCCTATGTGAACTACGGACAAAAATCAATCAAAAATGTCTTTGCCCAATCAAAAATTAGACCTCACTGTTCTCTGTACTCTTAATAGGCTTCTTTAGAGTACCGTGAAATAATCAAAATTACTGCAAATTTGCAGAACAGCAAACTGTGCTTCACAAACTATTATACTGTATATCTGAGACAGAAAATGGTGTAAGGCTTTGGAAACTTTTCTTCTTCCTTTGATATTTAAGCAGCTGAAGAGTATCATAAAATAAGATAGGTAAATGTAATGCAGTATACCAATAGTTATTGGATTTGAAATTTAGGATCATTATTGAGTTTTTATAAAATGTGTGTTATAATTAAAATTACGCTAATTTTGGTTCAGACACTTCCTTTATTGATGACTAGCATGTGAATTAAATATATATCTATCATGGTTTGTTTTATGCAGAAACAAGAGGTGTGAGTGTGTGTGTGTGTGTGTGTGTGTGTGTGTGTGTGTGTGTGTGTGTGTGTGTGTGTGTGTGTGTGTGTGTGTGTGTGTGTGAGTGTGTGTGTGTGTGTGTGTGTGTGTGTGTGTGTGTGTGTGTGTGTGTGTGTGTGTGAAAATCAACTCTCAAAGAGTGTGTGTGTCAGCTACTTGGAACAGGGAATCCGAGCACTGAATTCTGCATAGAGAAAGGTGGAGTCTTATTTGGGACCTGGAGAGGATGTCCAACCCAAGGACTGGAGTGTGCTCCCTGTGTGCTCTTAAGAGAAATTGTGCTTGGGGCAAATAGATGCATTTGAAAATACTGTGTGCATCTATTTTTGTTGAAAGTGAATGTTCTCCACTGCTGTCAGTGGTGAGGATTGAGGCTCTTTGATTACTGGCCCAGAGGCGGGACATCATAGGGTCATTGGGGAACCTGTTTAATTCTGGTATCATTTGACTGGTTGTGCATACCTAGACAAACTACTAAAGGTATTGCCGGGACATTTAGAGAAAGAATGCAAACAATGCAGCTACACTGTTTCATATTCAGCAATGCAGCAAAGCCAAACATATTTTTAATGTATACTCTTGATTTTAAAACAAGGATCTAGTAAATCCTTTCATGGAAGATTAAACCACTTGATGATCAGTCTCACTAAAATCTAAGTGTTTTTGTGTGTGGATGGGGGGCAGGCTCTCCTGTATTCCTAATGTGAGGATGAGGCACTCACACTCTCCAAATTTATATTACTAGTCTCTTTTTGGTCATTGAAAACGTAATATATGTCCCTCTCATGAAAGCAGCTTAGGGGGATATACCTCTCAACCTCTTAGCAAAAAATCTGGACAAAGCCTAAAATAATGGGGTTAAAGGCCCAAAAATAGGGACAGGTTTTAAATATTGCTCTTCTAAAGTTTAAATTCAGAAAATTCCTAGAATAACAGGTTTTGTATTGTGCATTTTCTGAATAAAATGAAATCTGAAACACAATAATGGATGTAATTACTTAATTTGTCCAAACCTCATTGCTTTGCCAGAAAACCACAAATTTTATGTGGTGAACATTTTGGACACCCTGCAAAAATCTGGGCCATTGAGAGGCATGGTCACTTTATACTCTGAAAGTCTGTTTTTTGCCTATGTGAAATAAGGACAAAAATCAATCAAAAATGGCTTTGCGTAATCAAAAATGAGGCCTCACTGTATTCTGTACTCTTAATAGGTTTCTTTAGAGTACTGTGAAATAATCAAAATTACTGCAAATTTGCAGAACAACAATTTGTGCTTCCCAAATTATTATACTGTACACCTAGGCCAGAGAATGGTGTAGGGCTTTGGAAACTTTTCTACTTCCTTTGATATTTAAGCAGCTGAAGAGTATCATAAAATAAGATAGGTATATGTAATGCAGTATACAAATAGTTATTGGATTTTGAAATTTAGGATCATTATTGAGTTTTTATAAAATGTGTGTTATAATTAAAATTACTTTAATTTTAGCTCAGACACTTCCTTTATTGATGACTAGCATGTGAATTGAATATATATCTATCTTGGTTTGTTTTATGCAGAAACAAGAGTTTTGTGTGTGTGTGTGTGTGTGTGTGTGTGTGTGTGTGTGTGTGTGTGTGTGTGTGTGTGTGTGTGTGTGTGTGTGTATGTAAGTTCATAGATTTAGAACTAGGCTATCTGCTCTTGTGGGCCATTTTAAGCCTAGCCAAATTTCCCATTCCAAAGGCTAGAATCAAATGCTGCACCTTCTGCATATGAGATAAACCCAGTATGACTCATGCTCTCAGAAGCAATTTAATCCTTTAATCCAAGGGACTGTTTTTTTTTTCATTTTTTTCATTTCCAATCATTTTTATTTCCTTCTGTTGCTTATTTGTTACACTTTGCATTTATCTTAATTTGTTTTGTTTAGAGATCATCTTATAAATGAAATAAGGCACTCTGAGGTACAGCCTGTGTTGTGCATGCCCCTGTTGCTAAACAGTAAACACACTCAGTGCAAGTGTCGGGTATCTTATTATGCCACTGGGGCATGCTATTAGCAGACAGTAACTCACATATTGCAGTGTATATGATCCAGTGTTCACTGAACTAGCACTGACTATTAAAACACTGTGTTAACTAGCACTGACTATTAAAACATTGTGTTACTGTCGATATGAAGTAAATGTCAGATACAAATGGTGTGGCATTGCACAACAAAACTTCTTTGTGCAGTATACATACATATTTGAAGTCTCTTTTTGGTACTCTGTCATCAAAATTCTTTTAATTTCCAATGGTCTATTATCACCTTACCTCTCTCTCCCATAAACATCTCCTGTATTTTATTACATAAACTGCATTCACAGAAGTGTGTGCAATGCCCCCACCTTAACTCACTAACACCTATGTGGCATGGAATGTCACACTTCTAGCAGGCTGCATACATATTGCATTCCAGATAATTTTCTGAAAAATAAGCTTAAAAAGCACAAAACAAATAAATGTAAATAGTTTGCAAACAATTAAAGGTATTAAAACTGTACAAAAAGCATCATTATCAATAAGAGGTGCTCTTTGCGTTGATGACAGTTGATTCATTCATAATCTTTCTATAAATACTGCAATGTATTGTAATGCACACAAACCCCAAATTATATTTTTGCTCTGCTTTCCCAAACAACTGGTCTTGTCTTGGAAATTGTGCAATCTAGACATATATTGTTAGAACATTTTTATTAACCAGACATAAGCTTTCATATGACAACAAAAAATTCCTCTGTGAGTGCATGTTTACTCAGATATTTGCAGAAATATGAAATATATGCTTAATTCTATAATTATAAAAGATAAACCTCTGTTGAAACTTGGTTATCCGATGCCCAATTAATACTCAACCCAAACAAAACTAAACTACTCTCTTCCAACCCACCAAACATACTCAAAACAACTCTCACTTTAACATCACAGCAAAAGACAACACCACTATATACCCAACTGAACACACCAAATTGCTAGGAGTGGAAATAGACAATAAACTAAAATTTGACATTCACATATCTATGACCATAAAAAAAGTCCACAAAAAACTAGGAGCGTTATACAGAAATAAGCATCTTCTCACCAAAGCAGCAAAGACTTCAATAGCAAATTCTCACCTTATCTCCACCCTACTTTATGCCTCTCCAATATATACCAACCTAAGGCAATGCAATCTAAACAAGCTAGAGACCTGCTACAACAAAATTGCCAAATTCGCCACAGGGGCATCCTACCATAGTCACCACTGTCTCTCACTTGCTGAACTGGGCTGGCTTGAACTCCCTCACCTCCTTCAATGGTATCAACTCTCACTCACCCACAAACTAGTAAACCATCCACTAAATGTCCCATCCCTCCAGAATCTACTCCAACCCTATCGCACCACCAGACCACTAAGATCCAGCAACAAAAATCACTTGCAGATCACTAAAGCCAATAACTCTGCTGATGAAGCACTATTCTCTTGCACCATAGCCAAATTATGGAACTCCCATCCAATTACCTCCGTACCATCATGCACCCACTTCAAAACTTTATTAAAAGCGCACCTAAAAACATGCTGGCTATGCCCTTGCAACTCCCACTCTAATATCACCCACCCCATCCAACCACTACCTTTCTTTCCAGTCCACTAACTACCTTGATTATAGCAAGCTCAGATGCTCATAAGCCTAGTACTTATACAGCAGGAACTTCTTATTTGAACATTTGTTAAATAATGTCTGTTATGTACTTCACAGATAAAGATTCTAGTTGTCTACTGATGTACTATGTTCTTCATCTGTAAATATGTTGTAAGTAATTGCTATGTAAATTGTTAATTGCTATGTAATCCAATGTAACTACTGTCTGTTTATTTTAACTGTGGAGCTTTTCTCCCCGGGCCTCCACTGAAAATGGACCTATGTCCAGTCGGACACTCCCGATCAACAAATATAAATAAATAAATAAATAAATAAATAAATAAACACTAGGTATCACTCAAGATTTTCAACTTACAGTACAACTTTCAAAGATAGTTTTCCTCAACGATATGTAAGGTTTCACTTGATGTCATGTTACAGTTTGTATGTCACTTGTTTTTTGAAAAAAATTAAGTGCATATAGAAATATTTATTTTCATAATTACTAAACAAACAACTTGCAATACCTCAGGTACACTGTGATACAAAAGGGCAATGACAGTGAATGTTCCTGTGTCCAACCTTGGCATATCACACCATACCCCACAACGTCATGTAGGGCTTTCAGACATGAACGTATGAACATAAATATGAAAATATGAATAATAAGTGACAAATAGTGATGAATTTTTCTGCAGCAGTACATCCTAGATTAACAATACTGCTCATTATTAGCTGGTAAATTACTTAATGAAACCAAACCCCAAACAAAGGTCTGGATGCCACAAGGCTATGGCTGTGAAATGGAGACATACAAAGGCACTACAGGCGTAATGAGTTAGAAGGTCTGTTTTGATGGTAGCAATACAAGTCATTTGACATGTTTCACATCTTGGATGATTGCATGGTTTTGTGCCATTCATGACTGTTATCTGTTCTGGTCTTGGTCTACTTCTGATAATAACATTATGCCGACTGATTTTCATTTTCCTTGAATACTGACTGCTTTTAGGTCTTTTACGATTCTGCAGAGGTTTTTAAGGTATGGATGATACGGTGTTACTTTGTCACGGGGGGGGGGGCACTCCTTACACTACAGTATCTGCTATATTGGTCTCTCTACAGCTCTGTCACACTCCCTAGCAGAATGACACTGAGCATCTTTTTCTCCCTAGAACAAATCTGGTGGTATCATAGTGTTTGATTATAAATGGCAGACTTCCTTCTTTGGCTGGGATGTTTACAAGTTCTGTGCAGACACTTTAGTTAGTTTCCTGTAACCACATCTGCAAGGTTCCATTATATACTGTAACCTTAGTATCCAAGAAGTTAACATAGGTAACATCTGAAGCCTTGTACTGCAAGGAAAATTTTATAGATGGCTGGTGAATTATGTTGACCTCCTGGTAGATGTCCTTGAGGGACTCTATGCCTTGTGGCCAAACTATGAATAAATCAATGTTAAAACAGAAATAAGCAAGCAGTCTGTATGCAGTGTCATAGAAATTCCTCTTCTAGGTGCCATTCTAGAACACTGTAGCGCCAATAACCTGAACATAATCTTTTCCATTAAAGTTGTATGTGCCAGAAATAAGTTAATCAACAATACCTGGGTTAGCAGTGCAATGATCTTTATTTCATAAGTACTTACAACAGGCAGCAGGGCTGATTTTATGTGAGATGTTTGTTAGGTAGAATGTTAAAATAACTTAACAGAACACAGAGTGAGCGGTGTCCAGAATATGACCGCCCCTTTCATTGATTAGTGGTTTTAGAATGTTCTCTACAAACCCAGAGATCCCTTTTGTCAGGGTTCTTTTTCCTGACACTACTGGTCCTCCTGGGATATAGATTTTCGGTGGCATGTAGAAGGCTCCTGGCCTAGGTTGACTTGGAATAAGATCATTTAAATTGACCTGGATACAATCAGAGAAGGAATTAATAAGGTCCCATAATTCTTTGTGTATTGTTCAATTTAATTGTCAGACACCCCCTATCAATGCGATATCATGGTTATTGGCTTTAACAGGACTGGGTGGAGTGAGTGGATGTCTCTCCCTCCTCCCACTTTGTTTCCTACACTGTGATTCACTAATTGCTTATGAGCCTCTACTATGTAGACCCTATAGGTTTATAGATGTTCTTTTCTGTTATGCTATTGACTATTCCTAGGTTGTTCTGGGCTTGGAATATTTTTTCTCCTAACTGATGTTGTGTGAATAGTCACTTGAGCTGATGATCTCATATGCAGCATTTAATTCAGTTTTAAACTTTTAATATTAAATGTTTTGGGTCAAACAGATATAAACTCAGCAACATTACTTCTCTATAACTGTCAATTTTGAACTATACAAATTATGACTGATAAAATGATCTCATCCAACAGTTCAATAGATTTTTCTTAAGAAACCCTCTTGGTAGGTTGAAGCGAGGTCATTAGATTATAAAGTGCACCTATAATGTTCAAGTCAGAATTTGAAAAAAAAAAAAGAAAAGAAACAAATAGCTGATGCAGTACTTATATAATTTTTTTCTGTCTGATGTAGCCTTAGTGAGTTAAAGAGATATACGTTAGTAATGCAAATCCGTAAACCAGCAACTGTTTTATTCACTAACAACTTCCCTTTTGTTTTTGTTATTATGATTCATTGCAGAGTCTCATTTTTTATGATTCATCACATAGCAAAATAACTTCCTTACACAATAACACTTTAGAGTACACTGTGTTATAGCTCAGGTAAAAGCACTAGTAACACTGTAATAGCTGCCATTTTATCCATGTAGCCTTATGACTCTATCACCACTGGGTTGCTTTTAGTCTAGTCTAACTCTCCTACCAATTCTGCAGCTTCAGATTTAGCCATTTAATGACATGTACCCTCCAAAAGACTGTTCTATGACCCACTGCTGTAAACTTCAACCGTCCACTGGCATGTATCATCCACACTTCAGTGACAGCTTAATCTCTCCAACACCCTTCACCCATTTGTCTGTCACTGACTGGATATTTACAGTCTGGCTATCTTGTGACTTGCATTTCTTGACATGACATTCCAAAGGTTTCAAAGCCCTTTGCCTTTAAAACTGTTCTTTGGAACAATGCCATGAATAAACATGGTTACACAGTAACTCTCTCTCATTCCACTTTTATCTCCTGTGCTCAGCTTAAAGCTCCTTAGCCACCATGGAATGAAGTGCACTGTTTTGATTCTATTAATGCTCTGTGCACTGAACTTGTGTGCAATATTTTCAGGTTTGTTTTCTTTTTTTTATCTTTTTTACTGCTGTGCTACTTAATTACACACCACTGTGCACTAATACTGTTTCTGATTATTGTGGCGCTTGCTGATTTCAGTCATGTCAATATGTCTTGATATCACCTGTGCAAAATTAATCGTTTCCTCTATGCTACTGTACATTGTTGCCATACATTCTTCTTTACACTGTTTACAATTCAGCATTTACTTACACTGCTCTGTAATTGATTGGCTGTGCCTAAAGAAAGGAATATTTTTTAAATGTCTGCCCAATTATGGATAATAAATGCAACATACATTTGATGCCATTTTTGAAACCACCCTCACCTCTGTCTCAGTTTGCCATCTGAGCATTGTTCCACTGCCCAGATTCATCCTTCAAACTCACTAATTCTCCACAAGAGATGAGAAATGACTGTGGCAAGAAGTAACACTGTCATACAGGAGATATGAGAGGGGATATTAACTTATTCAAAGTCCATCACCTAGCATAAGTATGCAACCAACTACCATGTGGCTGGCTTATATGAAAATTATTACACAGATCCACTCCCTCTACAACTAAAGGCATCTTCCAGCTGCAGAACCCCCAGTTTCCATTAGGGATGCGCCTTGGAGATGGAAATGGAGACCCGCCATCCATACTTCAAAGAAGGCAAGCCTGTTCAATTTATTTTTTCTGTTGCCAGAATTCTGGCTCCTGGGCATTCACTTGAACCTAAGACGCCAACAGCGGAGCCAACATCCTGACCCCACCCCAAAGGGATGAGGGATGACACACAAAAAAATCATTTCAGTTATTCATTTGTCTGGATTGCTGGGAAAGTGCCCAGGTGTATTTCCTCCTTTTTCAGTGGAGTCCCAGGGAGAAAAGATACACATAAAACAAAGTATACAACACAGACAACATGAATTTGAAATAAGGACATATATGCAACTGTACATTTGAACACAATGTAATAACACTACAGTGCACTATAATAAAGAACCAATATAAAAATATACTCATTGTTTTCAGCAGAAAAAATATGCAGTTGAGATACTGACAAATGTAGCAAAATATGGCACCATATGACACAGCGTAATACTGCTTATTAACAACATCTTAAGTACTGAATGCCTAAGTATTGCTGAATTAAAGTAGTTACTCTACGGAGAATGCAAGTATGGCTAAAATTCTTGACTAGGCAAAATTAAACAGTTTATACATCTCAAGCATCATAAAAGGAACCAGATCAATTTAATCAACTCTGAAAGTCAAGGTGTACAGAAGGAGGAAGGAAAGTGGGGTGGACGGGTGTCTAATAGACTAGTTAGAAATGGAAGAAATAATAGAGGTACTGATGTTATAGGTGCAATGCTGAATTAAAATGATGGCATTGAATCCATGTGATCAATTGGCTAATGCAGAAACACACTGCTTAGTCAATGCTTTGAATGTGTGGAGATGTATATAGTTATGGAAATCACATGGCACAGTTTTCCCCAGTTTGGATAATGAATAACAGAAGGTGGATGTTTAATGATTTCCTTACTGCTTGTGGTAGATAGGGATTTGGTTTCTAGCTGTATCATTTAATACATTTCTTTTGTTTCTCTGCCATGTTGATGAGACAGAAACATTCAGTTTAGTAAAATAATTTATTACTAAAGGCCTTTACTGCAATGCATTTCCAACTAGACATTGTGCACAGTTACAAGTAGTGTGGTATATTTCTTTGTAATCTTGAAGCAGACTCACAGTACTTTAATATGAGAATGTTCCTACACCATACATTTACTTCAGCAAGGATAAGCAGCCAGCGAGGCATGCAAAATGGCTTATTAGACACCTAAAATATGAAAAGCACAGCAACACCTGACTAAATACAACAAATGTGTAGTACTTAACTAATACTGTACTCAGTGGGTATAACCTGGTGTCGTTTTGATATCAGTGCACTTACTGTTACAATGACTAGTTCAGCAACCATTCACTAAGCAGGTATGAATAGTGATTTTAGAGAAATAGCTACCAATACCTACTTGATTAAAGGCAAAGTAACATAAAGTTAACAGGAATGGCTCAAAGATTTCCTGGAATGTATGGAATGCTACCGCTTTTTTCTTCTTCTTACTGTTTCTTTCTCTCTCTCTCTCCCCTTGTGTGGAGAATGAAGAATGAGACCTTTATGTTCAAAAAATGTCAAATACACATTTCTGTAAAGAAAAGTTTGTTGTTCAGACCAGTGGGTTCTAGATAACAAAATCAGTAAAACTGCATAAAAACCCAGCCAGCCAGAGTTTTCACTGTGTGATACTTTAAACCTCTTGTAAATGACCCATAAGGACATCGTGTTTCAGCTGCATGGCTAATGAATGTCTATGACTTTTTAACTTTTTAAGTCTTTATGGTTACATTAAGGCCAATAAGAGCAAATACTTAGCTGTGGACATGTATGTTTCAACCTTTTTATTGACCTAGTGGAGGTTTAAGGTATCACACAATGAAAGCTAGCATGGCTGTTTTTTTCTTTAAGTTTTACTGAATGGTTTGTCTGTGTGACATTACTACCCTTTGGTTTAGATGTTAGTTGAGATACTTTGCAGGCACCTTAATCCTTATGGGCATCAACTGGGTTTAAAGACCCTGTGTTTCTAAAGTTTACTCAAACTATCCACTTATGGTGTGTTGACAAGGTCAATAAAAAGGCCAAAACATGCATGTCCATAGCTAGTGGGGTTTGGCTTTATTACCCTGAATGTACCCATAAAGACTTTAAAAGTAAAAAAAAAGTCATAGATACTCAGAAATCATGTAGCTGACACAATTGATGTCCTTAAGGGGTCATTTGCATATATCCCACGGGTCTCCATTACAGGAGGTTTAAGGTATCACACTGTGTTTCTGAAATTTATCCACGCTACTGACTGCTTGGTGCACTGATGATGGTTTGGCTATATTGGACTAAATGTAACTTTAAAAACTTATAAAGTAAAAATGTCACAGACATTCAGATGCCATTGTATTTGAAACACTTGATGTTCTTAATAAGTAATTTGCATATATCCCATAGGTCTGCATTACAGGAGGTTTAAGGTACCACACTGAATGGTTTGTCTGCATGACCTTTCTACCCTTAATTTAAAATTTAAATTGGCTATTGACTGCATTTGTTCAATGCTTTTATTTTTATTTTATTTGCCTAATGATGATAGGCACTTGCCATAAGCCAAGTACAAGATTTAAAGCAGAATGACAGGATTACCTTTTCGCTGGTTATCATTCTGGATGCATATACAGCCCTGTACCATTTGCCAGATGAAATTGGCGGTGGTGCAGCGGTAGCGTTGTTGCCTCACAGCAAGAGGTTCTCCCGTTCAATTCTTGGCTGGAGTGCGGGGAGTGCCTTCTGTGTGGAGTCTGCGTGTCCTCTCCGCGCTTGGGTGGGAGTTCGAAAGACATGCGTAAATGGGCGTGCCTTCGTTGAAGGGTGAACGTCGAGCTGGCACCACGGCGTTCATGAAAAGCTACTGCCAATCATTAGCGGACTGGAGTTCTGCTGTGGCGACCCCTAACCGGGAAAAGCCGAAAGACAAACAACAACAACCATTTGCCAGATGAAATAATACAAAAAGCCCTGCAAATACAGGGTAACATAAGAATTCTGTGGGGTTATGTCATATTTATCCATGCAAGAATGAAAATACAATAAAGAACCTAGCAAACTTGTTATCAGAAATCACTGCAAAACAAAAAAAAATAAATCAGAAAATTTAAATTATGGAGCATGATAAAATATAGGAAATAATTACGATTTCAGGGCGCCTTGTGCTGCTGTTTTAAATTATTGCAGTACCATGCAGAGCACTTCATTGATGCTGTACACATTCAAATTGCTCATATGTACTAAAAAAATACTCAGTCTATCAACATGGTACTACAAAGTGTCATAAGAAAGAACCACACAGCACCTACTGTGTTGCCTAATGCTGTTTTTAATAAGAAGAATTCAAAGTGATCAAAGCACTATTTAATAACTTGGTAAAGCTGTTGTAATGCATTAGTACAGCCTGCTACTAAACCAGTACGTCTTTAAAATGGTACGTTCTGGAACTGTCTCCAGTGCTACAAACTATGTACATAATCTACGCTTCTACTTCTCTGGAGTAAAGCTTGCAGGAGGCAGTGCCCCCTGCATACGAAAGATTTTAACTTTTGTTTTTGAAATGCAGAAGGGTACTATGCCAAGCAAAATAAAATATGATGAGATGGATTTTCCACAGTCTTCCACAAGAACTGAAGGATAGCTCAGTTAGTAAAACAAAACAGCCACATGGGACTGACAGATACTTTTTTCTATATATTTTCTGTTCATTTCCAACTAGACTATCACATCTCTTCCCTTCCCTTTTCATCCATTTGTTGTCCATTGGCTGACCATGGCCACATCGCCAGCTGATGAAGATTCTGGCTGAAGCAGGTCATTATCCCTTGTAGGTTATTTTTTCCCTTGAGCCTTAATTCCCCTCTTTGTAGCTTGAAACACACCTACTGTGGCAAAGCTCGCAATGCCTTTTGGACGAGCATATGCTTCCACAAATGCACCACTCATTAAGGGAATGTTGTGTATCACTTCACAAGTCACTGCACACAGCACAGTCTCCATGCCTCTGTAGACTGTTGTGCCTTCTCCAGGCATCAGTTTACAGGACTGTCTGCCTTCCTCCCCCCTAAGGTGAAAAGGCTCCATGGTGGCCCCCTGCTGCCCAACATATCTTAGCCTATTTTCACTATCTAGATTACTCTTTTTTTTTTTCCTTCATTTTTCTTATAGTTTGTCTTACGCTTCAGCTTTTTTTTTCTACAGTTATTCATTCACTCATCCTGCAGTCCATTCATTCATTCAACATGTTCTATCTAGGCAAGAATGTACTGTAACAACTCTGGAGGAAAAACTGCATCAACCAGGGGGACATAAGTCATGAATTTTTTAGATACCCAGAGATACATTTTAAAGTTTTTTAAACAACCTTTGCAATGACTGTCTGAACAAAAACCATGATCAAATACATAAATGTAACATTTACACGCATTGTTTCAGCACATCATAACTAACCAAAGCTACACTGTAATAACTGCAGTTGGAAGTTTCTAGATGTTCTGAGTGCATGTTGGAGTTTTTAGACCACCTTTTCATCTAATGATTGCTTGAACAAAAAACATGAATATGAAAACTAATTCAGTCTTATTCATCAACTCTGCTTTTTCCTGCATCCTTTCAGCACATCCTAACTGACCAAGACTACCATGTAATAACTAAATTAAACAGAGGGCTACTAGGCACCCAGAAGCCACAGAATTATAGGTAATGGCCTGAACAGAAATCATACACACAGAAAATAAATGTAATCCTATTTTTTGTTTCAAGGAAGGAATAAGCTCTATCTAACTTTTAATGCTCAAAGTTAACCAAACACCACTTCACAATAAACTTGCGTAGTAAATGCTTATGAAGATATATATGTCTGGGAATAGTACCTGCCCTAACCCCCACCTCAAAATAGGTAGTCACCTTGTGTGTGTCCTCCTGTGGTGTTAAATTGGGATTAAAATTAAGACATAAATGCCAGTCATATTTCAAGCTGATGATGTCATATTTATATAAAGCATGTCTCTTCATAGTTCATAGTTCATAGTTATATACAATGCTAATGAACAACAGGGCCTTTATAAACCTAGTCATGCAGTCCAGCCCGACTGTATCCCTATGTATCATGGGTGTTTATTAGGAGGGGGCATGTTACTTGGGAAGTTTCTAGAGGTTATATGGGGGGGTTGTTAGTTTGGGCATTACTGTCTGCCTCTGAGTACTCGAGACATGGAGACCAGATTCAGGGTGAATTTCTGATTTCCCCTCCATTGGTCAAGGTTATACTTAAACCGTGTTAGGGATGGACTCTGCTTCACATGGAAGGAGAGCCTGTTCCAGAGCATGGGGATCCTATGAGAAACATATCTGTCCTGAAAACATATCTCATTTATGTCACAAGCAAAATTTAAATCCTTGGATGTAGTGGTTCTGATGCTGTTCATTTTAAAGATGTGCAAAAGGTCCATCACAGTTGGATCTGAGGATGCCTTGTATGCCAGGCATAGATCACATGTCAACAACCTGTAGGAGACAGAGTATAGATATAGGGCTTTAAGGTGATCTGTATAAGGCAATGTGTTTATACCCTGGATTCTCGTGATAAGGATCTTTTGTAGGGTTACAACAGTTGCATACATCTGGTCAGGTACATGCCACAGGGGGTATGATTTCCCCACACTGGGCCAGTAATCAAGGAGCCTGAATCCTCACTACTGACACGGGAGAGGGATGTTCACTAGGTATACAAATGGATACACTCAGAATTTCCAGATGCAGACCTCTCTGCATCAAGCACAAGTTTCCTGAAGAGCACACATGGAACACACTCAGTCCAGGGTCTGGATCTCTCTATCTTTCTCCCTCCAGGTCCCCAATAAAACTTCCCACTGGTATAGCTCTAGGGTTAGGTCCTCGGCCGGAGTGTTCAAGCCAAGTCCTCCAGCACCCTCTCTGTGAACCCAGTGCTTTCTGTCTTTGCTCCAAGCAGCTGACACACGCACACACACACACACACACACACACACACACACACACACACACACACACACACACACACACACACACAAGAAAGGTTGGAACAGATTTACTTACTTTGCCTCTTTCTGCACAGAGTATAAGGTAATTATTACTGCCACCAGATACTCCACAATCAGCTACTCTAAGGCCCTTAATAAAGGGTGTCCAATTATACTGTGTAATGTTAATACTAGTACAAATGGTAGGTAGGCCTTCAGGAGAGGCCCACACAGTGTCACCAAACAAATGTAAGCACTCTCAAAGGTTAAATACTTTCTAAAAGAGACCAGCCACAATAAATGTTTAAATATATTTAATAATACATAATAAAAAACAAGAAAATACTAAATATATAATTACAGTAAACCACAGAGTTCAAATCACAGGAAATATTGAAAATAACTTTGATGGGCAGATTCGTACAAATAAAGAAAACAATCTCTAAACTAAACTTCAATATATTCCTGACTGAATCTAGGATGATTACTACTCCCTAATAACTGACTTGATAGAGCAAGGCACAATGAAATACATGAGCAATCTTTCTAGTCAGGTTCCCCAAAACAGAATACTCAATACTCAGAGATTTCTCCCTGTAAAGTATAATATCCAAGATGCCTTGCAGAATGAACTCATCTGGTCCCGTGACTCTAGGTTCTCACAGTATCCCCCTCTGAAGCTGAGACAGGAATTTAGCATAGACGGCTACAATGCACATCTAAATGTTTATGACAATGTCTGGGGCACCCCCTCTTTTTACTGAGCTAATGAACAAAGGCTTCTTCCAGACCCACAGTCTCTGGTCCTATTCAGCACTGTGGGTGACATTTTAATGGTTTAACAGCTCATTTACATTTCCCTTACTTTTCTTAAAGTAAGCTAGCTGGTTAACCTCTGCTGTCCCAGTATCATCTACTAAAACACATACATTTAATTCAGTTACAGTAATACATGTACATTTCTTTTCACTCCAGCAGAGTGCACTGTTGATACATTTTAACACAGGCAAACCTCACAAATACATTTTCAGCACAAGTGTCTGTACAAATCAGTTTGATATACAAATTATATATAATTATTTACAAAATTTCAGCTAGCTGTGCTGGCATAAGTCATACATCCACTGCCCTACTTCTCCTGGCATGGCTGGCAGTATCTCCTATCACCACAGGGGCATTATACTTAATGATGGGTCTGATAAGGGCTGGATAAAGTGGCACTATGACTTTCTTGGAGCTGGATGCCATATCCTTACTTATAAATTGAGTGACATAGAATGATTTTTGTATTACCCTGGCCACATGTTGGTCAAAGGCCAGGTTACTGTCTACGTATGTTCCCAGATTACTGACTACTGGGTCAACTCTGAGGGGGGGGGGTCTTATCAATGGAGTAATTAGCCTAGGTTGCCGTTTTCCTAAAAGACACTATTAAGCATTTCTTGGCATTGAGTTTTAATCCATGACTTTGGCACCGATGATTTGTCTGTGGTAATACCTTCTTGTAAGATGTTTGTGTTATGGGTTTGAATCTATGATACCTCCCAATTTGCAGTCATCTGTAAACTTGGTCAGCCAAAGGCCCTTGACATTAGCCTTTACCTCTGAGAAATAGATGCCAAATAGAAGCATCCCAGCAAGGAGCCCTGAGATACCCCACCAGTGACCACTCTGTTAGTGGAAGTTATATCACCAATCCTGACTTCCGGGTTTCTGTGAGCCAGCTGGCAGTCCAGCGGCTTATGTAGGGGTTTATGCCCTGTTTACTGAGTTTCTCAACTATACCTGAGTTGGGTATTGCATTGAACACCAGGTAAGCAGTATGCACAGTTTTCCCCTCATCCATTGTCTTGGTGACCTTCTCAAAGAAGTTCACCAGGTTTAGCAGGCATGAGCTTCCCTTGACAAAGCCAAATTGGGTTGGGTCCAGTTTTTGAAGGTTGCCTATGTCTTTGTTGATCATTTATATGATAATTCTTTCCATGGGTTTGCATAATGGATTAGGCAGACTAATAGGTCTGTAGTTTCTATGGTTGGTTGATTATCCACCCTTGTGAAGTGGGATAACTGTGCTGTCCTCCATTCTCATGATACAAAGCCTGTTTTCAGGCTACAGTTGAAAAGTGACTTAAGTGGTCCTGACAGGTCATGTTTCCAGTTATTTAACAGGCATCCTGGCATCCTGTTTGGGCCCATTTAGGCTGTGTTTTTAGCCCATTTTGTGTAATTATATTTATGGAAATAGAAGTGCAGTACAATGTATAAACAATGCTAAACATAATCTTCACACAACTACAAATAAAAATACAAGACTTAGGTCCCAGAACAACAGAAAAAAATGCAAACAGATAAATGGACAGACAGCAGAGAAGTACACAAAGTATCATCACAAAGGTCACTATAAGTGCAACTTAACATTTAAGCACAATTTAAATAAAAAGCTTTTTTCTTCCCTTTTGATGCAAAGCTTGTATCTCACACTTGTCAGAGTCTTGAACAAAATACTACCCCCAAAATGGCAGCTACCTTCAATATACTCTTCTGATGTCAGACTTGACAAAACTAATTACTAAGCCCATGTCAAAATCCACTTGCACAGCCTTGGTGTTTGGGGGGCCTCCAGCCCCCAGAAATTCTGAAGATCTGGATATCGTGTGATGCATTTATTCTCTGTTTTTGAGGGATGAGTGTTAAACTGTGTAAGTGACAGCAGAGTTACTTTCATCCAGACAACTCCCACCAAGCAGTCATAGTTACTTTTATGTAAATTCAGACATAAGATCATGATAAAAGAGGAAGACCGTGTATTTTCACCTTTTTCCTAACAGTTGCTACACATTAAAATATTGCACGTTGCATCACATAATCACATTAGTCCTGCAATACCAAAACAGTAAGCAAACAGCAGCAACCAGCTAGTCATTTCCCTCCAAAGAAGAGAAACAGAACAAATATGCCTTGTCTCTGTGTTTGTATCAGTTATCCAGTTAAGTAATTCATCTTACTTCTCATAAAGGCACTCTTGTCCTGCTAAGTTAGAAAATGACTCTTAAAACTGAGCAAATAACCAGAGGATTAGTTAATTTTATCCAGCCTATGCCAACCTCCACACAGCCGTTATAGCCAAGACATCTGATGACATACCTCTCAACTGTCCCTGATTTTGACTTAAATTTTAGCTCTGCCCCCTTTAATTCGTCCTACAACTGGTGTCATTTGCAGAAAATGCGGTAAATTAAATTTATATTCATAGGTAAGTACTAGACTAGCTCACTCTGACAGCCATTTTAAGCTTAGCCAATTTCCTTTTTTTTGTGCTTGAATTAACCCATCCCATTTGGTTACAGATTGGTCTTACCCATCCCATGGTCATTAATTATATATTACCCCTAATGAGAATAACTGGGATCATGCCATAGTTAATTTGAAGGGACACATGTATGGGATAAAGCATTTACAAGCTGCCTCTGCCCATTAGTAGTACATGGGGCAGTTCTGGGGTAAATTTTCTGTTTCTCATCCATAGATGCAAGTTGCACTTCAATATGGACAGGGATGAACTTTGTTTTATGTGGATAGGGAGCCTTTTCCAGAGCAGAGGTATCCTTTGCGAGATATATTTGTCTCTCCAAACCATTCTGTTGATGTTGCAGAAGAGATTTAGATTCCTACTCGGAGAATTTTGATACCATTTGACTTGCTCATGTGCAGTAAACCCATCAGTATTGGGTCGAAGGATGCCTTGTATGTCAGCTACAGGTCACCTCTTAGCAGTATACGAGATACTGAATAAAGTGACAGGGCTTTAAGTTGGTCCATACAGGACATGTTGTTTAGGCTTTGTATCCTTTTAGTAAGGTATCTTTGTGGGCATTCCAGTTGTTGCATGTGACTGGACAGATGCATGCTAAAGGGGGCATTATATTCAAAAACTGGTCTAATGAGGGCTGAGTAAAGGGGGGGGGACAATGACATCCCTAGACCTATACACAATTCCTTTGTTTATAAGCTGTGCAATACATAAGGGCTTTCTTACAACAACTGACATATGTTGGTCAAAATTTAGGTCACTGTCCATATAAGTTCCCAGATTCTGAACAAATGGGCCAGCTCTTAGGGGCATATTTTTAATGTGGTACTTCCCTGGGATAGATGACTTCCCATAGGATGCAATAATGCATTTTTTGGCATTTAGTTTCAGTCCATGGTTTTGGCACCAGTTATTTAATTGAGACAAGCTTTCCTGGAACATGGGTAAGTTATTTAGGATTCAATGACTGCTGCTAGCAGGCTGCGATCAACAAATTTAGTCAGCCAGAGCCCTTTGCTATTGGCTTTTCCTTCAGAAAAGTAGATGTCAAACAGGAGAGGTCCAAGACAAACCATGGGGACTGCAATTGTGACTGGTCCCTTCGTGGAGGTAACTTCACTGGTTTGATTTCCTATATCCTATCTCTGAGCCATTTAACAATCCAGCAGATGACGTGACTGGGGGTTATTCCCAGTTTATTTAGCTTTACTATTATGCTTGAGTGGGGGAATTGCATCAAAAGCTTTGACCAGGTTTTTTACCTACACACCCTGACACTCTGTATTTGTTTGCTTTTGCATATAAAGGAGAGCAGTATGCTTGGGAAAGGGTACCTCGGGAATACACTGAATCTCCATCTATATTTTCATAAATCTTAAAAAGGGACTTGGAAGAAGTACACTTTCCACCTCGGTTAGTATTAATGGAATACACTGATGATTTATTCATAGCATCCATCACACTGCAGCCTTGCCAACAGGATACTATATTCTTGTTGATAAATTAGCACAGAAATGACATACGCTATTGAGAGAAAATTGCAGCTTTGATCACCATAGGTAAAAGATCTGTGTCATATAACATCACAAGGAAATAGGCAAATACTACCTTCATGTGTCAAGCAGGTAACTGAAGCTCCATGCCCAGTCACCCAGAAATGTTTTAAATCTTTCTTAGGCATGGCAGGATATCATAGACAATGGATTTCAAATTGTTGTCAGGAGAAAGTGAAAAAAAGTTGTTTATTCTGTTAAAGTAAGCTTTAGCAAAGGCTCCTGCTTTAGGTCTACCAGATTATAAAAAGCCAAATATGGTTTTCTGTCATGAAAAATAGTGGGTTTGCAGCAGGACTGTTTACATAAAAACATGGGGAAAATCACAGACCTTTGGCTTATTACAGCGTGGCATTGGATCCAGTGGCAAAAGGAATGCCACCTTGACTAAGAACAGTTGCTGCAGCTGCCCTGATGGTTGAACATGCAGTTCCAATTGTCCTAGGGCATGAACTTACAATTGCTGTCCCCATGCAGTAGCTTCCCTTTTATTAAAAACAAAAATGCAGCACTTTTCTTCTTTAAGGCTGATGAAATATGAGTTGTTGCTGATTTCAGACCTGACCTAGCATAATAGTTTGGTGTCCAGTTTTGAACCCTGTGTCTCTGTTACCAGCTGCAGAGGAGGGTGAACCACATGATTGTATTATTATTACTTATCATTTGCTTTCTCCTAGGAAGGATCTAACTGATGTCCTGATTCAAAATGCTAAAGCAATGCTCTTTGTGAATGGATCCTGTGACAGAAATGAAAAAGGATGTCTAGTTGTTTGAATTGCTGTATGTATTGAAAGTGGTGTGATGATACAAGAAAGACTTGAATGGGATACTTCAAGTGTCTGAAATGATAACACTTGTTAATGCATGTGAATTTGCAAAGAACAAAGTAGTGAATATTATACTGACAGTAGATATGCATTTGGGATGGTGCATGATTTTGGGGAACAATGGAGACCGTGGGTTCTTGACATCAGCAGATGCACAAATTAAGAATGGTTGTCATGTCAAATTATTTTTAGAGTCTCTCTTACTGCCCAAGCAGGTAGTGGCTGTGAAAGTACAACGCACATAGTAAAGGAAATGACATGTTGTCAAGGGCTAGTAATCTGGCAGATAGAGCTGCAAAGCAAGCTGCAGGGTTAAATAGTCTTCTGATTTCTGTGATGATGGCATCTGAAACACTTTGTAACCCTGTACTTCAACTACTCTGCCAAATAGGTACAGGACCAGAAAGTATTACAATACACCAAACTAGTATTTCTTATTTTATTAGAACACAGCATGACTAAAGTCTGGTGCATTGGAATACTTTCTGGTCCTGTACCTATTTGGCAGAGTGGTTGTGGTTTTATTTTGTTAGTTTCTCTGCTGTGCTGGCTTTGCATTATGGTAACCCTGTACTTCATTTTGGTAGTGTAAATACTCTGCAGGATGAGACCCCAGAAAATGAGAAAGAAAAATAAATCAATGCTTTAGTATGGCAACATCCTGACAGACGCATTGTGGCACCTCAGTGTATATTGCTTTGGCTGGTGAGATCATATCATTTATTTACCCACAGAGATAGAAATAGTTTAACAAATTTGATAAATCATGACTGGTTTTCTCCATCTTCTCATTTCCTGATTCAGCATTACGTACAGAACTGTGAAATTTGTATGTCTTATAATGAATATCCTAGTGTTAAAACTAAAGATTCCATTCTGCCACCCATTCATCTAGCTAAAGTGATGTGGCAACCTTGAATACATTTTAGTAATTGTCAGCTTGTTTCAGCCTGGGTAGAAGCTTATCAATACACTAAAAATAATGTAGACATTGTAAAAAAAAAAAAAAAAAAAAAAAAAACACTACTGAAAGAATTTATTCCAAGGTTTGGGGTATGTCATTCTGACACAGGCACACGCTTCAATGCTGAAATCATAAAGAAAATGTGTCGACTTTTAAAGTAAATTTGCAACTCCAGTGACCTCATCACCGTCAGTCCTCTAGCTTAGTTGAGCATATGAACCAGGCCATTAAAATTGGGCTGGGAAAGATATGTGACGAAATTGTTCTAAAGTGGCGTAATTCATTGCCTTTGGTTCTCATGAGTACAAGAGCAACTGTAAATGCAAACAGAAAGTTCAGTCCACATGAGATTCTTATGAGCTATCCCATGAGAATGTATCTGCTCCACCTGTTAAAAATGTGGAGCTTACATTAACTGATGAAGCACTGTTAAATTATCACTCAGAACGTACTTCACTCTTACAGCCTACATACTGAAGAACTTGTGAAGCAGTTCCCCAACCTTCAGCTCAAACCTGTCATAATCAGCAGTCTGGGGATTCATTTCTTTGCTGAAGTCTTTCAGTGACAGTCTTCCCCAGAGCCAAGGTGGAAGGAACCAAACCTTGTTCTTCTTATAATTCAAATTGCTCTTCAGTGTGCTGGCTTACCATTTGGATCTATGTTTCCCACTGCAAGAAGATCTACCTTGTATCCATGAAGAAGAAGGATGATACCCCGCCTGCTCCTGATGACATCATTCCTGATGGTCCTAACTCCTTCTCCTGCCAAGATGAAGGAAAACCTCTTTGTACAAGTACTATACCAACATGCAGCAAATCTTAACATCAGCAATTGCTAGGTCTGTGCAATTGTGCCTGAACACTCCAGAGGAGGCATTCCTATGATTCTGGTTCCAGTATTTGAAACAGATTTTGAACAGAAATTGTTTGAGAAAAACCTTACTTGGCATAATGTTTCATCTTTTTCGAAAAAGGTATATTTTAATCTAGCAGTATCCACTCCAGGAACCACCTGCTATGCAAGATGGGACAGTTCATGTAGACTACAGCAAATGTAATGTGACTTGACATGAACATGTTTTAAATTAAGTCAAGCTAAAATCATATAACTGGGGAAAAGGTATGGGTATGAGTACGCTAGTCAATTGTTACTACATTTGTGGAGATCGTGCCTATCCCTGGCTCCCCACTAACTGCTGTGGGTACTGCTACATAGGCTACATTACCCCAGCCATCCAGCATTTTTGGTCTCTGGCAATTGAGATACAAAAGATCAACACAACCAGCAGAATGGGCACTGACTTTCCCTCTCCCTCACTATGGTATCCATAGAACTACAGGTGAACCGAATGCTTTGTCACAGGTATTGACTGAACTGGCTAATAAAAC
The DNA here is from genome assembly GCF_019279795.1 of Protopterus annectens. Lineage (NCBI taxonomy): Eukaryota > Metazoa > Chordata > Ceratodontiformes > Protopteridae > Protopterus > Protopterus annectens. Next base: position 1,747,064,512 of record NC_056725.1, read on the forward strand.
TGCTCAACATATTTATATGGCTAGCACAGAAATGATTGAAGTGAGAGCCGTGGTGTTGCAGAATAGATTCGCCCTAGATATGACACTGGCTACTAAAAGAGGGAGGGTACGCTTGCTTTTGGGGAAGTGCTGCTGTTCTTACATTTCTGGTTTCCATGATGAACAAGAAGAAATAGCTGGTTACATGGAGGAGCCCGCTAAACATCTAACCAGAACTGAAACAAACTGGACATTATTTGGCTGTTTAGGAACTGTATTTGGGAATGTAGGAACTAAAAATTGTTCAGAGTTTGATTGTTGTAGCAATTGTAATTTGTCTTATAGTTTTGTTATATTCTTTAATTGAAATATATTGCTGAACTGTTTTTTGACAAAGGCAAAAATAATGGTAATTATTTCACCAAAATAAAGACACCCCAGAGAATATGCATTTGACAACTGTAATAACACTGTTATTGATAACCTATAAAATACTGCATTATGATCAAAGGTGACACCTAAGGTGTGGCAAAGAGAGGAATCTAAGGAGAATGGGGAAAACATATTACAGTAAATGTACAATTTTATATATATTCTGTAATTCTGAATGTTTAAAGATGTATTTCAGATACTATAACTGCAGCCTGAGATGAAACGTTACATTCATTTTCTGTTATTGTAACAGACAGCAAAGCAGCCCACAAATTCTTCCTCTCTGTCCTAGGCAAATTCTATAGCTTTGTTACTAAATTAAATTAAAGGAGGAAATAGCAGCACTAAGAAAACAACATAAAAAGGTCAGAGGGATGTATATCATAACTTATCCCAATGAAGTTTTCTTGAGTACAGAAGTTCACTAATTATGACTGAAAGGTGGCAAAAAGAGTTGAAGACATGACTGGATTCAGCTTTCCTTATTTAGTAAAAGAACTATGATATGGTCACAAACATGAACTTTTCATGTGAAAAGCAAGAGCAATTGCATGATTCTGATTTGTTAAAATTATATCATACCATATGTGCCTCTCAGTATACCTAATATCTGTTAAGGTATAAAAGGGTTGTTTTGCCAAAGTTATGTGGGACCATGATAGAAAGTTTTTGGTCCCACCCATGAGTTGTGATTTGGAATAAATATTATATTTGTATAGCCAGATATTCTGTTTGTTTGCCTTTGCATTATTTCCTACCTTGACACTATAAATTAATATCACGTAAACAATTAAGTTTCACAGAACATTAAACCAGTCCTATGATGTACATTTGTCTTTAGAAGAAGAATCAAATACATCACCTACAAGGCATACCAGCTATCATAAACCACCAAAACCAAGATCACATAACTTGACTTTGTCTTCATTCTTTTTTGTTTTCCTTTGCCTTCATTCTTACCCAGTGCAACATGAACTCTCTCTCTCTTTCTTACCAGCAGCTCCCGAGTCTTCAAAGGTAACACCATGAAGTTAACTGTACCATCATTCCATAGATATAAGGGTAAGCTTGCAAAATCTTAATATTAGAACCACTCTTTACTGAATTACTTTCAACAGCAACCTGCAAGGCTCTGTCACATTCATCACAATCTCCATAACAACATATAATAATTAATAAATAGCTACTGGAGTCACCTTATTATGGAACCTCACCGATCTAAATCTACTAACTTTAAGTACTGTATTATAATACTACCATCCAAAACAAAAAACACCTCTGCTTAAAATACCAGTACAATGAATGTTCAGTGTTACCACAAATACATAGAATCCACCTTCATGTCAAAAATATTTTATCCCATTACATCTACAACAAGAAGTAAGTCTTCCTTACTAGGGTCCCAATAACATATTTTAATCCCTTTTCCATTGTTGTGCCCACTTCTCTATTCTAGGTACACTTAGGATCAGCCCCTAATAACTCCCAACAACCTGATTAAGTATTCGTCTCTTATAATGAAGTCCACTCTTAGAGGGATATACCAGCCTCTGATTTAATACCCTTCTGTACATAACCTATTAGCTAATACAGCTCTACTGCAACTTGGCAGCATCCCCAGACTGGGTTGTGCACTGATTTTATATAAACCATGATTAACTGGTCCCAACATAACCACCAATCTAACTGAAATTTACACTACATATTGTTCTTGGCTGTGACCAGAAGCTGGAGAAATAAATCAACAAATAAAAATGTAAGCACTTCACTCATACCACTTTCAAACAGTGCAGGAAGCTTCACATTGTATTTAATTTTCATATTTCATCTTTCAATAGGCTAACCTGTGTGGTGCCACCTAAATCTGACATGAATTGCTTCTTTCATTACCTGATCCAGGTTCCTACCCCCACTTACAACTCTGTTTCAAATTGATCACTCATAATACCTCCTGTCATGCCAGAACATGTGTCAAGACTAATTCAATACTTATTTTCACGTTAAGTAGCCAGCTGGAAAAGTATTCTACTATTTTTCACTGGGATGCATATTTCAATTATTGGAAATCACATGCATCGTAGTAACTTAAAAATACCATCTGTAGGTGATGTGCATTCTCCCGTGATACTATCCTGGAAAACCACTAACATTCATATGAAGAAGCAAAGATATCGAAAGGAAAACAGTTACGTGTATTACCTGAACAATCAGCACTGCTATGAATACTTGACCAATTCTTTGGCCATCATAACACACAAAGGTTTCTTTATCATTTTGCGAGTACAGGCATCAACAATTTATAATCAGCTTGGACAGCTATTAAGTATTTTTTTCAGTATCATTTATTTCAATATCCTCCCCCCCGTCCCTGTCACTGGTATAACTATTGTAGTTTCCAACCCTAAACATGCTTTTGGAGGCTAAATCCTCATAATGGCAGAATACCAAAAGAAAGCAGCATCTATGATTAGTTTGATATTATGTTACTCTCTCAGACATTTAGGAATTATCACATTCCTGCTACCAAACAATCAATCATCACATATCTACACCTGAAAGACACTTAAGAGTATATATATCAGCCCATCAAGCTTCCATCATATTCTTGGTAAAAACAGTCACCATGCAGATAAACCTCAAATACACTTACTGTAAAGATATATTACCAAAAATGTGTACCACAAACAATTAAAGAAAATAAAATTAATTGACTTATAAATACAAAGTTTCTGGAGTTTTAGTAAAAATACAGCAAACATCATGCATACACCCAGGAAGTGAAGGTAGCAGCAATTATCCAGTAAGTCACCTTCATGAGAGGTCAAATTACATACTTAGAAATAGCCAAGAAAATGTTCCTACCCTTTCCAGACCCAGATTCAAGCTAGCCATACGAGAAAAAGCCTTCTCTAGAACATGGCCTACACTGTGATATCATCTAGGTAATAATGTTAAGTGCAAAAGTAGTGTAGGAACATTAAAAAAAAACGTTAAAAGCCTTCTTCCTTGAAGAAGCCAAATGCTTGTGCTTTCATGATAACAGGTTAAAAAAGTGTTGAATTCAAGTAACTTACATTCTTGTATAACTATATATATATATATATATATATATATATATATATATATATATATATATTAATAAATGCGTATATTAATTCAAATGTTTATAATTTCATAGCATGTTTGCAGTGTTTTCCTAGCATTTTACCTGTGTACATTTTTTTCTCTTTCATGTAACATATCTGCGTGGTCTTATCTACCTTTAAACATTATATTACTATACTCAGGTCATGGCTGAAAAGGGTCAATAGACAAGTCCACCTACCCAGTAGACAAGCAAATAAATGCCAAATATAATATAAATAAGTTGGAGCTCAGAATACGCTGAACAGTATAGTCCAACTCTAATATCCCTTCACAGACTTCAAAGACTTTTCCATTTCATCTTTCCAAATTTAATAAAAAAATGTTCTTTGTAGTTGTTCTTATGATGTGAACATTCAATCTGCTGATTACTCTCTATTAAGAAATGAAACTCCATTTCAGTCCCTTCTAAAAAGTCCCACTTTCTACCTGAACTGTATTTTCAATTTGAAAAACATTCACTTTATTCAGAACCTTCCTCAGATGAGAACAGCAGGCTACATCAATTTAAACTTTAGTTTTTCAAATGGAAGCCCTTCAAGCCATCAAATAATTGAGCTCACTGTTGTAACAGTTGACCTGAAAAGGCATGGTCAAAGAAGACCTATTTTATGTTCCAAGATGTCTGTACACTAATCAACAGCTTAACTTCAGATTTACCAATGTGAAAAAAGAAACTGAAAGACAAGGGCCAGGAACTCTTTTCACTTTTGTGAAATTCAGTTACTGGCTAGTAAGAACACTGCCTGAATGCCAGCAAAGAAGAAATTAAGAGAGTATGAAAGAAAATCAACTAGAAAATGGGAAAAGCAAACACTGACTGGAAAAAAATCCTGCAGGTGTTCAGCAAAAAACAGTTCAAGCTCCAACTAGGGTGTAAGACATGGCATCTAATAACCTAGAGGAAAAATAAGTCAAATGTGCTCAGAGCTGATTAAGATAAATGGCACACTGATGGAGTATCAATTCAAACAACAAAAGGATGGAGAAATGGATGAATCTTTAAACAGATATTCAGGTGTGCTAATAAAAATGCAAAAATCAGAGGCTGAAATGAAGAAAAGGCTGGTTGAATACAGGGCTGCTAAAGAAGAGATATTTAAAAAATGGTAGAAATAGAGGACAGAGCACGTAGGGAAAATCTGAGATTTTTTGCTGTACCAGAGAAACCAGAAGAACAGACTGTATTCATTTTATCAAAACACAGATATGCAACTGGACTGGTATTCCACAGCAGGATGTGTTAATTGAAAGGGCACATTGTGTGTATGCTGCAAACCTGACTATGAGAAAGCAGCCAAGGGCCTGTATTGGTAAAGGTGCAATTCTACCAGCAGAAACAGATAATCCTGACTAGATTGTGGCAAAAGGACAAAATATTAAAATTTGGAGACAGTAGAGTGTTTTTGGAAAATGATTATTCACTGTACACCAGACAGAAGAGAAACAAATTTATTCCAACAATCAGAGAATGACAAGAGACAGGTGTAAGATTCAAGCTGCTGTATCCAGTTGTCTTCAGAATATGTTTCCTGAAGGATCAAAGTCCATTTTTGATGCAGAATAGGCTAAGGAGGAAATACAAAAGTTTGTCCAACAAAAAGTTAGCCATCAAGCAGAAGGAGACTCTGCTTCTCGTTCTCCTGATAATAAAGCATATGGACTTTGCCAGTGAAACCTTTTCCAATGTTCCAAAAGAAAATGCTTAAGAGACACAGAAAAGCACAGGAGTTAACTAGAAGAACTGGGAGTATCTTGGAACTGTATCAGAGTCTGGAATTGGGAGATGAAGAGGAAGAAAAACAGAAAAACAAACATTAGTGAATAAATGTGAGATTACAAAGCATCAATCACATTTGAGAAATATGGCTGTACAATAAAAAATGGAAAGAGTGGACCTTTGCTGAATATATTAAACTTGTGAGGAATTGAAAGGCATTTGCCTCACTTCATGTTATTAATATTTGGAAGGACACTAACTGGAAGGGAAGAGGAAGGAGAGGGGTAACTGTTAAGTATAACAACTGCTGGTGTTACCTTGCATGTTTTATAGTAAAGCACTTTTAGTTATTGTTATATGTGATTAAGATACTAAAGTAAACAGATGTTTTTTTTTTCTTTCTTCTTTTTTAGTATTAAGAAATGTAGGCATTACAATGCAAAAAGAGAGAAAGGTTATACAAAACCATGTTTAAGTTAATAGGCTACAATATTGGGTTGTTGAGGTGGGGATGGGGTGCAGAAGTACACAGATCATAATATACATAAAGCTGATGTGTTTTTCTCTTTACTTTTGCATATGTGAATATCTGGATTAAGACCTTTATCTTTTTAACAAGAAACATCTTTATTAAATTATCACTTGTGACATAGGCAATCATACATTTATAAAAAATGAAAAAAAACATACTGACATATTTTTAACTGCAAACATTATACATCACTTATAATCTATCTAGTCATTGTCAGTGAAACATTACATAACTCATTCAAATCCTGCCTTCGTTTAAACCTCATTCATCCTTCAAAACATTATTCTGCATGTATTGTTCCCACACTTACCATTTGTTCTATGTAATTTGCTCATACCCTTTTCTAAAGACCCCATTTCTAGTACAACTTGGTTTAGACTTTGATTTCCATTTTCTAATAATGACGTTTTAGCAACCATCATAATTTGACTCAGCAAATATTTAATATGTCTAGGCAATTCCAGTTCTGTCTCATAGCTCAAAAAATAATTTCTTTGGTTGATCAAGACACTTGTCTTAATCTAATAACAAATTTTAAGTGGAAACAAGTAAATAAGAGAACACTGAATACAATGAAAAGTTTTACTTTATCAGTAAATGTTTCAGATTGTCTTTAGAAGCCTGCACCTGAGGCTGCATTTTTTTCTTTTGTTTCCATGGAGACAATCTGATTATAAGGCAATAAAAAGCCAAAGCACAGGTTTCTTTAAGGCTAAAAAATAATGGTTTTTGAAAGCATGCAACTTGTTTTTCACATCTGCAAGGGGAATACAAATAAAACACCAATTAGTGCAACAAGAGCTCAGGCAGTAGCATGTGTCTTAGCATGGATAACCTCAATTTTAGGTTAGAAAAGGCCTGTGTTTGCAGCTATCTGCTTGGGATACTTTTTCCTATTAGGAAGGTGAAACTTCATTATTTAAAGGTGTACATAGTTTTCTTTGTTTGTATTAAGTTAACAGGTTGGGGATATTCTGGGTGGTGTGTTTTTTTTATATTCAGAGCTTTCATTAAAACAAAAGGTCTTGGGAAATGAGACATATGTTCAAATGGAGATAAGAAAAAAACTGTATAAAGGATCAAGCTGCCAAACATTAGTGGGTGCAAGTATCACAATATCTGTAAATAGGCATTTGAAAAAGCTGTCATATATAATAGATGGGAATAATGACTTATCATAAAGGCAACCTTTTCCATATTATCTTGGGATGTGAATGGTCTCAGAGGTATAGACAAAAAATGTTACTTAATTATATTAAGAAATGCAGAGTGCAAATAGCAATACTACTTGACACATTTGGAAATAGGTGTGCATGTGAATTTGATAAAAAAAATATTTCAGAATGGATATTCAGCAAAATATCAGTGACAAAGGAAAAGATGGTTACTTATATTAATTGCCAGATGTGCTCCAATGCTGATAGAATACAGAAAAAATAATGGTAGATTTGTGGAAGTAAGGAGCTACTGACAATGGATGAGAATTATGCTGGCATGTATTTATATTCCACATAAAACTGCTATTACAGAACTTAAGACATTTTTGGGAAGAAATAATCACCTTTAAGCAGGGATTATTATTTATAGGTGGGGTCTGGAATTTGATTTTCAATAATGTGCCTTTATCTGTGGTGGCCTAGAAGGGAAAATATACTAAAAGAGAGTAGATTTCTGAAAACGTTTATGAAATAAAATATTTGGTATGGAAGATGTGAATTCAATAGTAGGAACTTGGAGAGTATTTACATATTATTCCTCAAGGTACAATACCTGGGTTAGACTAGACAGAAATTACATTTCACAGGAGCGTACATATTTACTTGTAACTGAGAGCTTTGAATACATCCAATAACTATTTCAGATCATGTACCAATAAAAACTAACATAAAAATGCAGGGTAATGAAGTAAAAATGAGATACTGGTGCTTCCCCAGACACCTATCAAAAAGAAAGCAATTTAAAGAATGGCTAGTAGAAATTATTCAGGCATTAATAGGGAAGAAAAAAATTCTTCAGAAGTTATAGCTAGTGAGTGGGATGAAATGAAAGTGGAGTTCAAAAATAGGGTAGAAATAAAAGAAAAAGAAATATGGTTAAGAAGTAACAAGGATTATTTAGAGGGCTGAGAAAGTTTAAAGTACTGCAAAATAAGGGGAATCTCAGAGAACAAGAAGGGGTGCAAGTGCAAAGTACCAAAGAGAAAATCAGAGAGGACCTGGATAATATGCATGAGTTTAGAAAGATTGCTGTTAAGCAACTGCTTTTTGATAATATCTCCAGAGCACAAAAACTTTTAGAACAGTGACTTAGGCAACAGAAAGGGTTGTTGCCAAACTTAGGGAGCCTATAACAAGAACAATAACCAGAAATCCTGTACAGAGTGGTATTAGAGATATTTCAGAAATTTTATGAAAATTTGCATAAAACAGAGAAATGTGGAAATTGAGAAAAAGCACAAATGTAACTATTTATGGAAGACTTAAATATGTCAAGGTTAAAGGTAGATGAGGCTCAACAATTAACAGTTAAGATAACAGCAGATGAGATAACACTGTGATGTATAACCAATCTAAAGGAAAGTCTCCAGGAATATATGGTATTCCAGTGGAAGTTTGGAAGCTAGGAGGGAAGAAAGTGATAAATATCTGGAAGGTTTTGTTTAACAGTATTTTAAAAGGGGTGGGGGAGTATTGACATCCTAGAAAAAAGGCTATGGTGGCTGTAATACTTAAAGATGGTAAGGACCCATTAGGTCCAGCTTCATATAGGTCCGTTTCAATTTTAAACCATGACTATAAAGTGTTTATGTCTATAACAGCTAAAAGAATGGCAAAGGTGTTGCCAAAATTGATAGATATGGATCAAAGTAATTTTTTAAAGGGGAAGCAAACATTTGACAGCATTAACAGAACAATTATAATACAGAGGTAAGCATAATATAACAAAATATAGCTGTTGTTGATGGGTCTTGAAACAGAGAAAGTATTCAGTTTAGTAAGCTGGAATTATATGAGTAAGGCAATGGAAGCATTTGCTTTCCCTAAGACAATAATAAGGTTAACTAGGAGGATATATGAGGGATCAAAGACAAAAATCAAAGTGGGAGAGTTCCTCTTTGATTAGTTGTGACTGTACAGAAGAACCAGGCAGGGGTGCCCTCTTTACCCTTTGTTATTCATGTTACATTTAGAACCACTGGCAAAGAAGATAAGGGACTTGGAAAGTCAAAGACATAATTAGTATGGTAATCAAGAAAAGGTGGCTTTACATGCAAACAATATTAATTCGTACCTAATAAAACCAGAAAAGGACATCTCACTTTGTGGAACATTATGAGACAATTTCTTGGGGGGGACATACAATTAATGAAAACAAAGCAAATACTATAGCTGTACAATATGTATCCACATACAAATTGGTTCAGCAATACCCATATTTATGGGGACATGATAAAAGTATTTCTATCAGTATGGGTTAACAAGGATTTCGTTATGCAAATAAGGATATGTGGGAAGAGACTAAACAAAAGATAATACAAAAAAAATGAGAAACTGGAAGCTCTTGCCTGTGAATGTAGATTGCAAGATGCAAGCAGTAAAATGTTTTAGTAACTTTAGTTTAATACACAAGTCAGGCATTTTTATCAACAAGAGGAAAAGTTGTGGATAGTAATTATTAAAGTTTTGAAGGATTTTATCTGGGAGGGAAAGAGGGCAAGGGTCAAGTAGGATAAGATGATCCTTGCAATTGAGCAAGGAGGTTTAGGATTACCTGATTTGAAGGGATATTTTAGAGCTACATAGTTAACATAAGCAGAAAGCTACAATTCAAAGTGGAAAGGGATGATGATGATGCAGGGGGAAATTCAAGAAAAATGGAGAGAGAAGGCATTTGGGTGCACATCCTTAAGAAGAATAACAGCAGTCATACAGAATATTATACTCAGAAATTAGCAGAAAGTATACTAAGAACAAAGCCAGTATGAGTAGAGTAGGAATAGAGAAAAAAGATTCTGCCGATAGGGGTGACTGCAATTAGGGGTACAGAGAATAGGCAAGAGGGTGCTGGAATTTACTGGAAGAAGCTGGCAAAGGAACCACAGCATTGAGAACAAATAATTAAATAGGAAAAGGTAACAGAATAGGATGAGGCCAAGAAGACATTCAGACTACAGGCTAGAGACTGCTTTCCCTATGAGGGGATTGATATCAGTGTACAGGCAAAGAGAAAGGGATAGGGGAATCCTAGCTGAAACACCTCTATGGGGTTGAGTTTTTAGTTGAATCTAGAACAGAACCTGATGTTAAAAAAGTGATAATTAGTAGGGTATATAAAATAATATACATCAACTATAGGAATCAATCAGAAGATGTCAGAAAAATTTGGGAAGAGAAATTAGATAAGCAATTCACAAAGAAACAATGGGAGGACATATGTATGGCTTCCAAATACATAACAAAGTCTACAAGATTTAGTATTTTTGCTTGGATGTGCTTGCACAGGTACCTTTATATCCCAAGGAGACTCCAAATAATTTTTCATCAGGTAGATGACAAATGTTAGAGGTATGAGGGAGAAGAAAGGGGTCTACATCACGTAGTCGAAAGTCTGTCAGTTCAAACACCATATGTTCGATCCTAAATGTTTGAACTGACAGAATTTCGAATACATAAAAAAAACACAACAGAAAAGAAAATAAAGGGTTGCAAGCAGGGGGGCAAGCACCCTTCTCCCCCCACCCCCCTGCTCTTTAAATATACCAACTCTGAGACTGCACCACAATGCGGTAAAGGGAATTTTCCCTTTATTGCACTGTAGTGCAGACTCGGAGTTGGTATATTTAAAGAGGGGGGTGTAGGGGTGCAGAGGAGCTTGCCCCTCTGCTTACAGCTGTCAGGATGTTGTTCCTGTTTTTTTATTTTTTTATTTTTTTTTGAGTTCGAAGTATGACAACTTCGAACATATGGTCTCGACCATATCACGTTCGAAGTTGTTATACTTCGACTACGTGATATAGACCCAGAAGAAAGAGGTACCAGAGAGTACATGTTTTTAGTGTGTAGTGAGTGGGCAGACTTTAAAATTCCTTACAAAGTATTCTGTCAGAAATACTGGACAAGCAAATGAGTGAAGGAAATAATTTTTTGAGCTGGGATACTGGATCTAGATTGCCTAGACATAGAAGGTCTTGTTAAGTTTAATTCTGGTGGCTACCAAAAAAGCAATTACTAGAAAATGGAAATCAGTCTAAACCAACCATACGTGAAGGAGTGAATACTGTAATACTGTAACAGAGATGAAAGAACCAGAAGTGGAACCTTTAGAAAAGGGTAGAAACAAATTACATAGAAAAAAATGGAAATTGTAAGAACAATACAAGCAGAAAAAAGTTTTGGAGGAGGAATGAGGTTAAGAAAAAGCAGGAATTTAACAATTTATGTAATGTTGTATTGATTTGGAGGAGGAATGAGGTTAAGAAAAAGCAGGAATTTAACAATTTATGTAATGTTGTATTGATTATATTGTGTAGAATCTATGAATATATGTGATGTATAATGTTTGCAGATGTGAACTTGTTAACACGGTTTGTTAATTTTGATATATACACATATATATATATGTGTGTGTATATATATATATATATATATATATATATATATATATATATATATATATATATATATACATACATACACACACACAAATATACATAAGTTTGTCTATGTTACAAGTGATAATACAATAAAGGTGCTTAAAAAAAGAAAGATCTTTTTACCATCTGTCATGCACCTTTTATCTGGTGTGTAAACTTGAGACACCACCTGCCTTTAAACAAAAACAAGTCTCAGATTGAGCCACGAGTTCTTTGGTTTCCCATTAGCCACAGTTGCTGTTGATTATGGTAATCAATACGTGTTTTTTTAATATTAATACTTTTCAATGAAAACGTAGTCCAACTCATACGTTTATCTTTCATGAATTCAGCAAGTTCAGTCCTTTTTCTCTTACCAACACTACAGTCACTCACCAACTCTTTTTCTGAGCTTTATCTTCTAATTCAACCAACATATCTCTAGTTGTCAGATTTACAAAGAAGTTCAAAAACTGCTACCTCACAACTTTCAATGCAAGGGCAAAATGGTATTGGTGAGCACAAACCTTCTCACCATCTTCTCCTTTCTCTTAATACAATTTCTACAAAAATCTACTAAATGTCACATTAATATTTTGTAGGTCCAACAAAACAATATCCACTGATGGGTGAATAGACATATCAAGGGTGGCTACATCCAAACTCTTCTTGACATCATTTTCATCAGTCGTGTGTATCCACACTTCTTACCAAGTCTACCCAGGTTTTCTGTATCCATCTCATGTACATATTCACTTTTCGTAACAGTATACATATACCAAACAATCTGCTCTTTGAACTACGTTTAGCTGATTTTATCAAAAATAAACAATATATTATACATGATTTTCTACAGTCTTATCCAGAGTGACTGTAAAGATGCATTACCGTCTTGGGGCATCATGAGATCTCTCTGAAAATATTTACTCTTTAAATCTTTCAATCATAAGTACAAAACCAGCTTCATCTTAAAAGTTGAAAACAATATTGTCACTTTTTAATTACCTCAGAAAACAGAAAGAAAATAAGAACTAGTATTAAGTGTGATAAGTTTATCCTTCAATAAAACAAGGGGGTTTAGGATTATCTGATTTGAAGGGATATTTTAGAGCTACACAGTTAAGGATTGTATACATAACACAAGTAGAAAGTTATAATTCAAAGGGAAAGGAATGATGATAAGATGGAGGAAAAATGAAGAAATGTGGAAAGACTGGGATTTTGGAAGCAGATCCTTAAGGAGAACAATAACAGCCATACAGAATATTGTACACATAAAGTAGCAGAAAGTATCCTAAGAGCTAAGCCAACATGAAAATGAAGACCGGAGATTCTGCTGATAGGTATGACTGCAAATAAGGATACAGAGAATAGGCAAGCGGGAGCTGCAATTTATTGAAGAAGGCTGGCAAAGGAACCAATATACTGGGAGCAAATAACCAGAGAGGGAAAGGTAACAGAATGGAATGAGGACAAGAAGAAATCTAGACTGCAGGCTAGAGACTGCTTATATACCAGGGACTGATATCAGAGTATAGGGAAAGAGAAAGTGATATGGGAATGCTAAGTGAAAGAACTGCTCTGGTAGAGTTTTTAACTGAATCTAGAATAGAAGCTGTTGTTAAGAAGGGATAATTAATAGGGCATATAACATATTGCACAATAACTAAAAATCAATCAGAGGAAGTTAGAAAAGATAGGAAAGAGAGACTGGATAAACAATTTACAAGGGAACAACTGGGGGGCATGTGAATAGTTCAAAAGTAGGCAACAAAGTCCAGAAAGTTTAGGATATTGCTTGGAAGTGTTTGCATATATTTTCTATACCCTAAGAAGACTTCAAAGAATGTTTGCTCGGGTAGATGGCAAAAGTTGAAAGTGTGATGGGGATAAAAGAGGTAACTGGCAACATATGTTTTAGGAGTGTAATGAGTTGTCAGATTTTAAATATTACCTACAGAGTACCCTGTCAGAAATATTGGGTGAGCAAATGGGTATAACTAAGGAAATAAAAGATGAACTGGAAGCTGTATCTTTAGAAAATGGAAGGAGCAAATTATATAAAATAAATGGAAACTGTGGGAACAATACATGCAGAATAATGTTCAGGAGGAGGAGTGAGGTTTAAGGAAAGGCAGGAATAGAGCAGTATATGTAATATTAGTTTGATGATAGTTACAATGAAGAACATGGGATGTATACTGTATGTAAGTGGAAGCATGTTAATGTGGTTTGTTTTCTTTTATATTAATGTATGTTTTCCTATGACTTAAGTGATAACTGAATAACAGTATGAAAAAAAAGCTCTTTTCTGCATTTCTAGCACCTTTCTCTTAAGGGGCAGGAAAATGTCTGTTTTCTTTCCTTCTCTGTTGCCTGAAGTGGTTGCAGAGTCATCTTTTGCAAAATTTGCCATATATTATGAGCTCTTACCTCCGTCATGGAAAACTGGATGGAGATTATCCTATGCACCATTAGGAGCATAAAAGTTACTGCCTCCTCTGAAAGGATCTGCTAAATATACTCTTTTAAATGTAGAATCAGCTCTCCTGCACTGTTTCAGTGCATTATGAACAGCTGCTCTCTTATGCCTTGTTTCAACCTGATCAATCATAGTCACACCTCACACTTGGGTCTGCCCCTTTATTTCTTTTCTGGGAGCCCATAGTTCACAGGTGTGTGAACATCCAAAGGGGTGCATGAAATGCACACCCATTGGCCCTACCAATTCTTATCTCTTCACTCAACAGATGAGTCCCTTCTACCATTATAGCTTTCATGAACTACGTAGAATTCACTCCTCAGCATTTTCATGACTACACATGAAACACAGATTTTTTTGAGCAATGTAAACACTATACTAATAACATTTTTTCCTGGTAACGTACTGTGGAATTCCAATGCATGGTGCATTTTTTATTTTTGCACTGATTGCAGACACATTTGTAAATACTAATAAAACAACTTAATTTCATGCAGTCAGTGCTTACATTCAATTATGAACAAGTGTTAAGTATCACAATCAGCTATTCCCTTCAGTCTGAATCACGTTAGATTTAACATTGCTCAGTAACCAAAGAACAGTTAAACACAACAATTTAACTATTTAGAACTTAATTTAAGATTGAGTTAATTAGTATTCTACCGCTGTGGTGACCCCTAACCGGGAAAAGACAAAAGAAGAAGAAGAAGATTATTTTATTTACACTATGCTACAAGTCTTAACAAAGAGACCAGTAACTTCTCACCCTGTATGGGAGTTTGCTTTATTAAACAGATACAGATCTTAGGTACTTTATACTATTTCAACAGTATCTTCAAGCTCAAATTCCAGCAAAACATCCCTTACAGCCCAATTTCTTACTATGAATGTGCACTGCTGCCTGTTAGAAGCTGAGCCTTGAGATGCCTTCATTTCCCTTTATTGTTTCTCTACCATCTTTTCTTAAATTTACATATTTTTCCCCTTGCATTGCTTACCCTTCACCTGCTTAGGGCAAAATGAACCAAACTTGGAAGGATGGTCTCTAGTGTCAAACAGAATGGGTGGGTGCGACAATTGTTTTGTCCCTTCTATAACCTTACCCTTTCCAACCATTCTTTTGAACATTTCAAAAGTAAGACCCACAAAGAGTAGGTCCTTGCCAAGGTGGGTGTTGAGGATATCCTCTGGCAGGGCTGAAGCCTCAGTCTGGCATTTCTTCTGATCATAGAGCCCATAGTTGCTGCCCTGGATGCTACAGGAATAGCATCATAACTACACCGGATACAGTGTTTTGCCATCTGATAGCAGTCTGTGTAAGTTCTAGCAATTTTGCCCAGAGGTTAACATTTGACACCTCCCAAGTCTTCTCCCCTATGGTCTCGGAGAGCCTTCTGGAATATGATCATATGTGTCTGGTAGTTAATTTTCTCAAGGCGGGCAGCAGATGTATAAACTTCCTTCACAAATCTGACCAAGGCCCTACTTTCCTTGTCAGTGGGAAAGATGTTAGGAACAGGAAACATCTTGGACCCTTCATCTGGATCCATAGACACAGATGGATCTACCACTGCATTCTTATACATATATTTGTGCAAGTCTTACACCCCCATATAACCCATCTGGTTTCTTAGGTGCAGGGGACTGAAAGTCAGGAAGGGTTGCAGTCCAGTGAATAACAATGAACTTGTCTATACATGAACAACTGACAAAACTGAAACTCTGCTACAGACTATGAAGAAATAAAAATCTAAGAAGATACTTCTTTGGGCCATCAGAGTTGGACTCTGGAGCACTGTAGGAAAAGTGGTAAATACACATAAAACTTTAGAAGCAGGCAGTTCAGGATTTATTCTTAACTACTTTTCTCAGAATTCCCACCACAGTAGAAAATCCCAAAACAAGGCAGTAGCTACGCTGTCAGTGACTGCCTAGTCCACAAAGACACAGAAGAAAGAGATTAAAATGATTCAGGATGAGATGTGAGCAATAGAACCTTTAATTATGTCAAGGAAGGCTAGCAATGAACCAGACAGCTGAGGAAAATCCCCTGGACCACTGGTTGTGGACAAGGCAATGGTACTCCCAAGAATGTTTAACTGGGGCTGGATCAATGTTAGCACTTAATACATTGGCATGTGCCCAGTGAGCCTGGACAAAAAAGCTCTAAATGGAATAACAAGCTACCTGGGCTATAGAATGAAGAAGTATTAGGATACATCTAGACAAAAAGGGTCAAGGTCACAGAGACGTTAGCTGCAAGTAAGGAAAAAATAAAACCCAGAACTCTGCAGGAGATATCAGGGAGGTAGTCACAGCAGACACAGGAAGGCATGAAGATATAATGACTGAAGGTTAGAAATGAAGGAAACTAGATCAATGCCAAGGTTACTGCCTGCATACCTTTTACTATATTTTATTGCTATAAACTAATCTGCACAGTTGTATTAAAATTGTCTGCCTTACAGGGCCTGATAAATAAGGTTTTACTGCCACACTGTTTGTAAATATTTTCTAGCTAGTTTCACTGTGTGTAAGGTATTAAATGGAACATTTCTCCATTCGTTAAACATCTGTTTGTTTGTTCTGATTTCCTGCCAAGGAGTGTATCATATAACTGATTTGTTTTGAGTTAAAAGCATTCTCTAGAGTCTCTTTGCTCCTTTATCTGTTTAAAGCTTTCATTTAGTGGCTCACTGCTGTTTTTCTGCTGTGATAAACATTTCTGTAGTGTTTTCTGCATAAAATAGTGTAGCTAGTAGCTGTAATAGTTACTTGGTGGCTTCGCAGTTGCCCTCCCCTACTGTAAATTTGATCTGGGACACTGCTCCCAGTCTAGTGTCATTAGCTCATTCTATCTAATACAGAGAGAACATTTGAGAAGGCCAACCCACTTAGTTTCCTAACCTTGAATTATCTTCCATTCCTCCTTTCTCCCTTTCCACTTTACTAAAAAAAAAAATTTTTCTAGAATCTACCATTGCTAGAATCTCCTTCTGTTCTGGCTTAGTGTGCTTCTCAATCTGGAAATATAGAGCTGATAAGTATATTTATTGACACTTTTTAACTGTCATCATTTTTGCTTGACTGAATTATTTATATATTTCCTGGCATTGTTTTTTGATACTCTAAGTGCCTCCATCTTGATTTTTTCCTAATTTACTGTTTTCTGCACTTGTTTTTAGTGATTTTTCAATTAAATTGCATTTATTTAAACTTTATTTGCTTTAATATTGCTACACACTCAAGTGTGCTAGCTTCCACTGCATTTGAATTGTTTTAGTGCTGTTTTAGCTGCTTTTCTGTAAAAAAAAAAGTTCTAAGCTTTCCTGTAACTAGTCTAGTCCAGATACAGATTTGCTGTATCCAGGACTGTTTGTAAGCTTCTGAGCCCCCGCCCCATGTCTTTCTGTGATAGAGGGAAGCCTTCTAGCTTATCAGTGGGAGTGGTAAGCACTAGGTAGTCTAAGGGTGGAACCTATGTATAGCATGGACAGACTACAAAAAAGACTGAGACAATATTCCATATTTGTAGATCTCATAATGCTTACATGTAAATAAAATACACCATATGTTCAAACACTGCATAGCAGCTACTATAAAACAGTGACAAACCATTTTACAAATGAGCCAAAGAAAAGGACATATTACTATTCCAGGTATGAAAATTCAGCAAGGAAAACTCTAGGGTGATTGGAAACTACCACTGTTGTTTTGCCTCGTTCTCACATATTAAGGTATGGCTACAGCTTGACTTCCACAATACAACCTTGCCAAATGACATTTCATTTTCTTTTTTGAGAATGATTTAAAATAGTATAGTACATCTAACAAGTAACTGAAAGTACAACTATAAATGATTAAAACTTTTCACGTGTTATAAAAATGACATTTGATACCTAGTGACCGCAGTGTCCTATGTACTGAAATACATAACGTTGTAAAATATTAGGACTTGCAAACAAAAACTACAGCAACATGAACAAGGACACATAGGCAGCACAGAACTCTCTATAGAATGCCCACAGGAAGTGAAAAACAAAGGATGTGCCCTCAGTCTGGAAGAAAATGAACTGGGAAGTGTTGCTTCATTTAATGGACATAGATAGATATATTATGATCAATTTAGACAGCAGAAGGTCAATAAAACCCCAAAAGTCAGAAGTCTGATAAAAGAAATGAACACAGTAATTAGGACTCGCCACAGAGATCCAGACGATATAACAGAAGTGAACAAGACAGATTACTGTGCAGCTAAATTAATAACTGATAAAAGTTCTATCACAAGAACA
Source organism: Protopterus annectens (assembly GCF_019279795.1). NCBI lineage: Eukaryota > Metazoa > Chordata > Ceratodontiformes > Protopteridae > Protopterus > Protopterus annectens. The sequence goes on from NC_056725.1 coordinate 1,747,082,725, forward strand.
CAGGGGGTTGAGGGAAAGGAAGGGGGAAATTGAAACCCATTATGGAAGTATCAAATACAGAAAAATATACAGCAATTAAGACGAGAAGTATCACTGTTAGAAGACTATAGAAGACGGAATAGATCAACAAAATACTAAGACAGACACGATAAAAGCAATGCACAATATTAGAACAGACCAGGATCTATCATGCACTATCGCAAATAATCTAAATATTTCAGAACAGGCAGAAAAACTTAGAAGGTACACATATAAATATAAAGGAATAGTACAAAATAAGCAATTTAGTGATGACCCAAAAAAGTTTTATAGAGAAGTGGGAAACAAGGTAAAAGTAATTGAAAGAAAACCAAAAAAATAAGAAATAGATGCATTTTGGAGAAGTATCTATGAAGATCCTCTGGAACACAACAAAGATACTAGATGGATAAAAGAAGTAAAAGAAAGAATAAGAAATTTAAAGGTACAGGATATGAAATAGGATGAAGTAACAGCACAGAGAGATTGAAACAAAGTTAAAAAAGCCTCTAACTCGAAAACCCCAGGCCCAGATGCATACCTAACTTTTGGCTAGAAGTACTAACATCTTTGCATGAAGACCTAACCATGAGTAAGAACTATTTATATGCACACTCCAAACAGACACCAATCTGGCTAACAACAGGTAAAACAATGCTCCTACTTAACAGCAAACCTGCAAGCTACCCCAAAAATTATAGACCAATAACTTGCCATCTAACGACATATAAACTATAGATGGGAATTGATGCCGACAGAGTTTATAGTCATTTAGAAGAAAACTCAATTATGGCAGAAGAAGAAAAGGGCAATAAAAGAAAGTCATATGGAACAAAGGCTCATTTGTTGTTAAACAAAGTCATAGCAGAGAACTGTAAAAAGGGAAAGAATCTAAGTATGGCATGGATTGACAACAAAAAAAGCATTTGATAGAATCCCACATGCATGGATAAAAGAGTGCTTACAAATGTATAAGATACATCCTACACTGATTGACTACATTACAGTGACCATGAAACAGTGGCAGACCACTTTAAAATTAAGCCATGATAAAGGACAAATTATTACCCAGGGATAAAAATTCAAAGGGGGATACTCCAGGGTGGACTCTCTGTCACCGTTGCTGTTCTGCCTTGCCCTTAACCCATAAAGCTGTTTACTTAACAGCTTAGGTCATGGCTATAATTTGGCTCCTGGAAAACAACAAAGTCTAAAGACTTCTCATCTTCTCTTTGTCAATGATTTAAAACTGTAAAGCTCATCAGATGAAGAACTGAAAGTACAGCTGCAGGTTGTCAAAACTTTCTCAGATGATATTAGAATGTCATTTGACCTTGATAAATGTACAAAAGCAACCTTTAAAGCAGGAAAACTGCAGCACCAGGAAAACATCAAGTTGGGACAAGAATGTGATATAAAAGAACTTGAGCAAGAGGGAGTGTATAAATACTTGGGAATTGATGAAGGATTAGCAATAAAACATGAACAAATGTGAGTAAAACTTAGTAAGGAATATTTTAGAGGAATATATGTAGGAAATCCAGAGGCAACACCATCCAAAGAGAAGGAGACCTTTGTAAAAATAACTTTTATTGAAATAAACATGTAGTGAGTGCTTTCGCGTTGCTAAGAACGCTTCTTCAGACTTAATGATTTCTACAGGGTAAAATTCTGTTTAAATACATTTAAATTAATATAATTAAGAACTCTTTGGCCAATCAGATATCTAATTCAATAAACTGAATTAACTTAATTAACATAGTCTTAAGAATATACCCTTACACAGTACAACGAAGGAATATGACTTTTACTAATTTCTACTTAATATGTGATTTCATAACAGTGTATTTGTTATATAGATGCCTCATCAGGCAGATAATGTGTACTGTCTATAATACTTTTTTAGTCAATGCTTATACATGAAAAAGTCTTAACACTATGTTAATTAATGAGTTAATTCATTAAAATAAATTTAATTATAATATGATAATAATTGTAGGTAATAGGCTTGAAAGTCACAACTCTGAACCTACACTATAGCACAAAGCTAACTGTAAATTAGTTTTAGAATGTTTCTGTCAGTTTTTGAACTGTTCACAATTTCTGGCATATCACTGTGAGATACAGCATCAAAGGTCTTTGCTATAGTGAGAGATGCTTCAACCACTGATGATCACCCCTGACCAAGGACTCTAGGTGAGTGCAAAGAAGTCAGACCAGTTACAGGATTTAGCAATGCAGACAAGTAAAAGACTATGACTTGCATAATCAGAGGCTCTGTCATGAAAGACTACCTGATATCTGCAAAATATCATATCAGTGTAACCAGAAGTGAAGCTAAAATGGGGTGAAGGGGGCAGCATACAAGGTTTTTGGGGTATGACCAACAGATGTCACTCAGTGGGAAGTACACTACAGGCATTCATTTCTTGCATGTCAGTATGATGTCCCTCCTCTGGGCCAGTGGGAGGCTCAATCCTCACCACTGACACAGGTGGGGAGTGTTCACTGTGAGAAAAATAGACATACACAGTATTTTCAGATGCAGCCCTTTGCACCAAGTAGAATTTCCCTAAAGAGCACAAAGCAAAATGCACACACTAGTCCTGGGGCTGGGCTTCCTCTCCAGGCCCCAAATAAGACTCCCCACTGACCACTACAGAGCTGAGTCCTTAGCCGGGTGTTGCAAGCCAACTCCAATACCACCCTCTCTGTGAAATCAGTGCTCTCAGTGTCCCTGTTCAAAGCAGCTGTCACACACACTCTAGATTTGATTGTTACAATCACACACTCACCTGGGAAGGATTGGCACAGCTTACTAGCTTTGCCACCTCCACCCAGACTATAAGGTAGATTTGCTGCAACCAGAACACCCGAAGCCATCTACTTTAAGGCTCTTCCAGGGTACCCAATTGCACTTATTAAAATTAATACTTATACAAATTGTAGTGATTAACCAAGCAGCAAGACTTTCAGGAACGTGGAGCCACAGTGCCACTAAATAAATGCAAGTGCTCTCAAAGGTTAAATATTTTCTAAAAAAACAGCCAGAATGAAAGGTTTAAATATATTTAATAATATATACTAAAACATGAAAATACTGAATATCTATTTACAATAAACATCAGAGTTTCAAACACAGGAAATATAAAAAATAATACAGATGGAAAGACTCAGACAGATACAGAAAAAAACAACATTTAGCTAATCTCACTATATTTTTTTAACTGAGTGAAGAATTGTTGTTTCCTTGTTACTTACTAAAGGCAAAATGAAAGTGGATGAGTGTCTTATCAGGTCCAAGTACAGGGAGCACACCTCACATCTCTCACTAGTATTAAAATGCAATTTCAGGGATACATAAAGACATCACATCTGGTCATCTGACTCTGTGGTTCCTACACTACCCTCTCACTAGAAACTGAGCCAGGATCTGGTACTGATGTATCACAATGCACACACAGAACTTTAGATAAGGTTTATTACAGCATCTGGAAACTGTAAAACTTCCAACACTTCCACCCTTCCTGCAGAAACTAACAAGCCATTCTCTGGCACCCCAGGGTAGCAATTAGTTCACCACTAAGGACAATATAGTAGGATCCCAGCCCAGGCTTTTCACAGACATTGTGTCTCTGGCTGCATTCAGACCTCTGAGATAAAATCTTTATGGCCTAAAGCAAGTCACTTAATTTCAGGCTATTTTTCGTAATGTTAGCTGGGCTGAGCTTAACCCCTTCCCTTCCAGCATCTTCTGTTTAAATATATACATTTCATCATTTGTAACAATACAGTCTGACATACATGTATATTTCTTCTCTGTCCAGCAGGACCCACTGTTGATAAATTGTTAATACAAGCACCTTTACAAATACATTTTTAACATGAGCATCTGTACAAATATGTTTGATATTCAAATGGCATATAATTCTTTACAAGTCTCCAGCTATCTATGCTGGTATATGTTATACATGCACTGCCCTACTCCCGCTGGCACAGCTGGCACTACCTCACATCATCACAGTCAGTATGAAAATAAAATACAGCTTTTGCTGTCTGAAGCACTTGCTTCAGTGCATCATGTGTGGTATAACTTATAGCAAGCCTGTTGCTACTGCTTTTAATTGTAGAAGACTTTCTTCTGAATGCCACCGGCACAGACTTAAGAGGACTTCCTGGCACTCCTAGGAGAGAAGTGAGAAGTACTAAATCAAAGAATTAACTTTTTTTCCTACTCTCAACTAATAGTTGAGGGACACCAGAATGTGGAAACTCAAGGTGCAAAATGAGCCAAGTCTATGAGTATAACAGAAAGGGATGCAACCTACAGGGAACACTGGACTGAAAGACCAAGGAGAACTTCAATAAAGCCCAGGACAAGTAGAAAGCAGGGACAAGGGGTATATGAAAGCCAAGTGAAAACATTTAGGAAAAAGCTCAGTACAAATGCAAAAGGAAGGTCAGCTTCAAAATGTATGCCTTGCTAAAAGCACAATTAAAGGACAACATGGAAAATAGGAGTAAGCAAAATATGCTATCTGCAAATGTGTAGCAAAGACGAATCCATACACTAATGTGATTGCTGCTCTTGAAATAAACCATAAAAGAAACTGCAGTTCTGGTATACTTAATATCAAAATAAGAAGCAAAACTTTGAATCAGCAATCTCTGATGTTTACGGATTATCAATTATGAAAGGTAGTTTAAACATGAGCATCGATGTGTAAGAATACTGTTAAAAACAAATTTAGGTGCAAAACTTCGGTCAGAAGGTGTGCTGATAGTCAAAACTAAATATTTTTACAAACATACAAACAGGCATGTTTCAGGTGCTCAGTCAGAATAAAGATTTGCTGTTTGATGGGAAGACACAGGCTGCAACTCGTAAGAAGGGTCTGCACCATTCAAAGCTGCAAGACAGGCTCTGTGTAGTAAGTAATGGTGTCTTGATGCCTACACTCCATATTGCTCAGTGAAGGAGTCATGCACTACTAATAGTAAGGGTTTTCTGAGACTCATACAAATACAGTAGTCTTATGCAAGGCTTATTTAGGAATTCTTGGGTAGTTCAGCAATGCATAAACATCTGTACTAACAAGGGGTTAGTTTACAATGTAGAGTATGTAGCTGCACGCCCCCTTATGGTTTAGTATTGGTTCTGAAATTCTAAGTAAACAAGATTTCTCTTGTATTCAGGACTGTTACATTATGAACTGTACAGATAATTAATATGGGTCTATTTCCAATCCATGAAAATAACATTCATTAGAGCACATTCTAAAGAAAAAATTAACTGAAAATAACTAAATTGATACAAAACTACACTATTTCCAGGGGAGCAAGCCCCCTAGCACCCCCATCCCCACTTCTGAAAATACACTAACACTTGAGTTTGCACAGTGTTCTGGGGGTTCGTTCTTTAATGTAGACACCTTTCAACAAAACTAAGAATCAATGTCACTTACCATCCAATTTTTGTTTTGCTGAAACTAAAGACTGACAGTCTGAATGACTTACTTTTTGGGACTGATAAAAAAACAGTTTTGCTGTGAAATTGTGTCTGCTACAGGCATGGCTTGGATTTACACACAATAGCTAGCAATTTGTTCACATTCACTAGGTTGAAGACTATTGTTGAACCTGCTAGATACATCCTCAACAGAATTTTTAATCTGATAAAAAATAGTATGCATCCCATTATTGAAAACAGATGGAAATATATCTAAAAATATATATTCTGTTTTAAAAGAGGCTTTAAAAATCTGATGCTGTGCAAAGACTTTTGTGTTTCATTTAATCATCAGTTCACTGGAATCTATTATGTGCGAGCATTCATCATGAAATGACTGCAGTATTCTGACTAGCAACTCAGTCAACCACAAAGGGAACTGGACAGTGAAATCAAATAAACGTTTGCTAAGATAAATGTACCTTCAGAATACCATAATCAACTAACAGACCAGAACATTATCAGGCCTAATGCTGGATAGTAAAGATAAACTACAGCCAGCAAACCCAGCTGAAGAGATGAAACAAACACTGCGGCATAATGTAAAAGCATTTCTCTATGTTATTTGGAATCAGCTTTTACCACTTCAGCTACCTGCTCAGTTTCACAGGAAATCCAAATATATTTCTGCACATCGGTTTTAATTATTATGACATATGAGCATTATTAAAACTAACCTAATTATTCAAAATAACTTTTATAATCTTTTAGGTACAGTTCAAATAAATATCAGCCTAAGAATACTTTCGTTTAACTTGTTCTTTCAAGGAAAGAGTGATGGTTAGTTGCTTGTCTGGTGCTAGGATCCATCACATCACACATGCACTCGACTCCTAAGAGTATGACTCTGTCATAGATATATTACTGCAACCTGTCATCTCACCTATTATTGAAACCTGTATGTTGCTTCCTGTTGTTCAAATCTGGTTCTTAAAACTATTGCCCTGGCACAAAATGTTTATCATAATTGTTAATACTGTAAATATTGTATAGACTCCAGTATTTGTTATTATCTTTTGTCATTTTCAATTCCTGCTTCTGCAAAGAATATGGCATTAGCGATCCTTACTGTATTTGTCATTTGTTAAATTGCTTCTGCACTGTTACTATACTACATTGGAATAGTTCTTTAGATTCTTATAATTGTCTCTTACTGTGCTGTTTTTATGTTATTTACTACTATATAGTGGAGCTTTTCTCCTCGGGCCTCTGCTGAAAATGGACATGTATCCAGCCAGACTAGCCCGGTCAACAAATGTAAAATAAAATAAATAAATAAAATAGTTCATGCTGATGTCAATTACTTCAGGTGTACCTCCCTAGGCTATATGAAGAGAGGCACAATGAAGCTCTTAGACTACGTGTCCCAGGCAGGTATGACCAATAATTTTCTTGGGTGGCAAAAGCCAGGGTACCTTTTTGGCTAGGCTTGTATAGGCCCTAGGGCCAATAGCCTAGTACCTACCTACAAACATTCTACCTTCTCCAGGGTTGATGTTGCAATATGGGCAAAAAATAATTGACTTTAATAATTGGCTTAGTTTTTGGTGTCATTCAAAGGGGGGGTCCAATACTTGTCAGTCTGAGAGGATATGACTTGACAGACCACTCTACTTTGATAGGGATGCCCTACATCTGTCCCCTCTGGGGTTTCATTTATTGGCAAAGACATTATCCATGCCCATAGTGCCTTATTTAAGAAATGCCAGCCTGTTAAAACCTACCAACATAATCACACAAGCAAAGGAAAATATGAAGGTGTTACTGATCAATTTTAGGAATCTCAATAAGAAATTCCACTCCCTATGAGCCCTTCTCACCCTGGAGGACACTGACATCTGTGTAGTGACTGATACATGATGTAAAATGGCAGAGTGCATACTAGACACGCAAGACTATAACTCTTTCCACACCTTTAGACCAGCTTCTACACGTGACATGAAAAAAAGGTGGAGGTGTCTTAATCTTCATATGGAAGAGACTCACTTCAAAATTAATAAAGCAGTATGATGCACTAGAGTTTCTTCATGCCCTAACAGCCATCAGAAAGGTCCTGTACCTTACATTAGCTAGCTATAGAACTCCCTCTATTACTCAAGAAAGACACAGCAACTAGCTACATTAGATAGAATCACTCAGTATTAAACCCAAAACCATTTTCCTAGGTGATATAAACTATCTAACTACAGACTGGAAAACTTATACTATCACTAGTGCACAAGCACAGTGTCTCCTGCATATTCATAAGTAAAACAGTACCAGAAATACAAGGTCTAAGGACCTGACTTTTGGCTGTGACTTAAACAGAATATGCTGGAGAGACATATGTGTCTTAGAGACTGCGCTTCCTATGGAACAGGCTCTCTATCGATGTCAAGCTGGGTTTGTTTATTACCTAGTTGAAGTGCAACTTAAACCAGTGGATGGGGAATAGGAAATTTACACCAGGTCTGGCACCCATGTCCCTTATGGACAGAGGTAGCTTATAAATGCCTGGCCCTCAAAGTATGGTTTGGATTCAGGACATCATTATTCTTTCGGGAAAACTTGGCTAGGCTTACAAAGGCCCTCTGGGTTGTTAGCCTAGTAACAATCTATGACTGTATAAATCAATTCCTGGAATCTGTCAGTACAAATACCCTGAAAAATGACAGCACCCATTAGGGTGAACAACATCTTAGATATTGTCCTTACTGATTTGGGGATATCTTGCACCATTCCTTGTGCACCTTTGTTGCTCGTTAGGTCTGACCAACCATAAAGCCATCTCCTTTGAAATAAAACTGAAACCAGTGATCCCTTCCACCAAAGGTACATTTAGAAATTTCTCTAAAGCATACTAAGTACTGATAATTGATACATTGGCAAATTTCAGATCCCCACCAAACACAGTTAACTCAAATGAATATGCAGAAGCATATACCAGCACATTATACCAGCATGTAAGCAGCTGCACAGATGCAGCTGTACCCTATAAGAACAAATTCAAGGCAAACTTCAGAATCAAACCCACAGGGTCGAATCATTATATCAACAAGTTTTACAATAATAGGAAGAGAATTTTGACTAAAAATAAGAAATGTAATTTCCAGAATGATACTGCACGTGTCACTGAAATAAACAAACAACAAAGAGTCCACCATATACAAGTTTGAGGCTAAAATAGCTACCTACGCCAAAGGCAATCACAAGTCCTTTTTTAGTTATCTTCATACTCTCAAAAGCTGAAGGCAGCAATGCGCTGAGCTGATTGTGAATGATGTTATCTACCTACACTGAGGCTAAAGATATAGTGAACCTACCGGCCAATAAATTCAGCTCTACCTTTGCCCCGCTCACCTTTCCTTCTGTCTGTCAAGATATACCTGAAACTGGCTCATTTCTAGTGATCACACAAGACACCAGACTTTAGTCACACTTTGACTTAGGAATGAGGTCCATTCCTGTCATGGTATTAGAAACCCAAATGAATTTGTGAAATTAACCCAAATGAAAAAGCATTACAGGTTACAAATTTCTTGAACCGATTAGATAAGATACAACAATGGTAGCATTAGTGTTGTGGCAGAGAGTTTTATGCTGGTTGAGAACCCTTTAGAAATTATCAGGTTTCTTAGGCAATGCACAATGAACATTTAAAGAGATTGGAATTACTACATAGCAGTGGTATCGTTCAACAAGTTTCACAATTGAAAACATCTCTTCTTAGGTAAATACAGCAGTCTGTCACCCTCTATAATAGTTTACCAACCAGAAACAACTTCACGGAAAAATCATAAGATACAAATGCATCAACATCCATGTCAGATTCTGATCCTAAAGGAGCATTAATATGATCCCAAGTTAGGCAAAGCAGGAGGAGTGAAGTATTTTTTAATGGCTTTGAAGGAATGTCATCTTTGAATAGCAGTGTCTGTAGTAGAAGGTGTAGCCCGAACAGCTGCTGATACCATTCTGAGCATCACTTTACCTATTTGTACTGCACTTCCTTGGACTAAAATCACACCAGGGAAATCTTACGAAGACATCGGGGTGCAGGGAAGTGTAGATGACTTTAGAGGGATATCAGTCATTAGAGCAGGCAACAACATCACCACATCAACACTGTCTAAGAAGCCTCAACCAGAGAAACAAAAAATAACAAGAGTAGCAAAGTAATCCTATATTACACAAAAAAGTGCTCATCCATCATCATTAATAAAGGACCTGCATTTCGACTCATAAACAGTCTTCATGTTTTACTGAGACAAGATAAGCAGCCATCAATACAGGATTACATTAATACTCTTGTAGATGCCCCAAGTGGGCTAGATCAGCATGAAAAATCCATTTTTAAAAAAACGTTTTAAAGTCTGTAGCCTCCTAACAGTCCTTATCAGGACTATCCATTTGGTATTTTTACAACCTCTTAGCAAGGAGGAAGGGGTTGAATTAGCAGAACTCACACCCTCAGGTGGTCTGCAGAGTTTTAACAGGAGAAGCAAACAGACACCTGTCAGTCACTAGCATCTATGCATGCAGGCTTTTTCCTTCCATCTTTCCATTTTCTTTTTAAATCAAATGTTATTACTTTCTTACTACGTCTTACTCAGAATGCTTCTTATCCCTAAAATGTTCTGTTCATTTTCAGGCCCTAATGATTCAGATTTCTCAAAATACTTTTTTTATGAAACAAACATTGTTAAGTGAAAGAACAGCAAAATAAACAGAACAACCAAAAGCATTATAAATCTTACATATTTTTATTAAATAACGCACAACTCTAGATCTCACCACAAAAGTATTTTATTAAATATTGCTCAAAAACTTACAACCATCCACAATATGATGCTCCCCAAATAGACGAAACAATGAGTGTGAAATTCTTTAGCATGAAATCCACACACTGAAGAAAATTTTAGCATCAAGGAAAAAATGTACAATATTTCTGAATAAGGAAAATGAAACTCATCAAGAGTTGAAAAGGAACAATCACCGAAAGACTGACAAACTGATGAGAGGAAAACACAATTAAACAACAGCTGTACATTTTAATTACCAAAAATAAAATACAACAAGCACAAAAAGTGTTGCCTTTTATAAGCCAAGTGTCCTATAATGGCTGCAGACTAACACATGCTTTGGTGAAGCAGCATACATTACCGAGTAGATGCTCCAAATTAGCTCAAGGAAAAGGCTACTACATGCAAGAAGAATGAATAAACCATATATATGTATAAGCCATTTATGTGGAAACACTGACAAACCTAAGAGCTTGACAGTTATCCCAACTGATGGAATGCAGTATAGTTTTAGGTTTGAGGACTAAAAACAGCAATGGATAGCGCATCTGAAAATCTGTCATACTAATGTTTTTCTGAGTGTACAGATCAAATGTCTGAGAACAACCATCCTAAAGTAAGATACTCAAAGGCCTTCTGTTTCCAGTACTGCAATTACAAACACAAAGGCCTTTGTACACATCTGTGCTGACAAGCAGTCAGATTGCCTATCAGCTGTGTGTGTATTGAAGACACAATGATTACAGACAGTCCATTCATACAAACATTCATGTTTACCTATTTCTAAGAAAACAACAGGCACTAATTAACTGGAAAATTATGCTACACTTTCTTCCAGTTCTGATCTCACTTCCTCATCCCCAACTGCCACCCCACATACATCTCTCAGTCTGTCAGCCACAAAAATTACAGCACTCAACTTTAGAAATCTTACTACAGAGACAGAAAGAGAACAGTTTCTTATTTTTCATAGCATCTGTTCTTCTAGACCCCACATAGTTAGTAACCAACCATTTAATAATATAGGTACACTGAAATAGGTCTAACTTTATGGAAAATAGTTAAACCTTGGGGGAGCAAGGCTACATCTAAAGGCAAAAAATGTGGTGTTATGTGTAAATCAAAAGCAGCTGAGAGGTATGCCATGTTGTACACACATGCACCTGTCCTTCTGATGCAGCCATGACAGTGTGCAGGATGGTTATATGTATATACACATTCAACTTATTTATCAGGGAGACACTCTGGGCCTTAAAGTGTTTTGTCTCGATTACATGACTTGCCTTTTGCACAATATGTGTGCAGGAAGCCTTGATTAGAATCTTCGTTCTAACAGCGATTATTTTTTAATCCACAATGAAAAAAATGAGGGCAAAAGCCATTCTATGCTTGTTTTTTCCTGTACGTATGCCACTGAGGAGTAAGAGTGATCTTTAACCTCGGTGACATCAACTCGGGGAAAAACGTAGGATCAGTGCATTAAAGTCCATGGAGTTGTGCATGACATGACGTCACTGGGAAAATAATACATTTATTTGGGCCATGGTTTCAAAAAAGGTTTGCAAAGCTTTTAATCGAAATGACAACCCAAATAAATAGTGGCAGACTCTGGCAAAATGCAGTGTGGCACTTAACTCACCGGATGCCTCAATGCAGTACCTCAGTGTGACATAATACTTTAAGAATTTTTTTAGTTACAACTAGTTACAAACAATACAAACCAAGTTGCCTTAAATCACCATCTTCAAAGAAGTACAAATTACCAGAGTACTTACAAATGCAAGAGGAAACTCTGACTGCTTATATAATACCAAAGAAACACTGTCATTTGGCTTCTAAGAAAAAGAGGGTTTTAATTAACACTGGAACACAAAAGTGAAATATTACCTTTTATTAGGCCAATATATGTTATACAATACAACTAATCAAGCTTTCAGACTAACATGAGCTCTTCACCAGGAGTTTATTTACTGATGTTAGATGCAGTGCTTTATTGCCTTTGTGTGCCAGGAAAGGGACAACAGAGTGTATTATTTCTTTCCTATTGGCTGAAAGAGGCACTTTCAAAAATACCAGAGTGAGAAAAAAATCTGTGCCCAGCTCAGATGTTAAAGCCTATGTTACAGTTCACTGAGAAACAGAGAGACAAACTGTGTGTGTGTGTGTGTGTGTGTGTGTGTGTGTGTGTGTGTGTGTGTGTGTGTGTGTGTGTGTGTGTGTGTGCGAGCCTAAAAATGTAAGGCCTTTCCCAAATGATCCGTCAAAATAGAAGAAAAGCTTTCAACATTAATTCAAGTCTAAGACTTATTGGAGAATAAATCATAATAAACAGAAACTTGCAGGAAGATTAATTAAATCTAGAGGATGAAAACAAAAGGTTATAATTTATGTCTGTCTTAGTATGAAATTCATGTGAGCAGGAGTTTTGATTAAACATATATAATAATAGTAATGATGTCTAATCCATAATGTTGTATAATGAAAAGAGCAGAGACAGCTAAGGAAATAAGCGGCTACCTTATAATGCACGGATGTTTCTTAACTGAGAATGCAGACGTGTGAATAAGTCTACTATGTCTAACCATCCTAATATAAAATGTAAAGGAAATAAAATATGATCAGTATGCTGAAAAGAACTGTGTTTTAGCAACAGGAAGGAAGAAAGAAAAGAAACCAAGTAACTGAAACAAAGAAACTGAGAACCTGTCCTGGAATCCAAGTACAACCGCATTAACATGCTGTCAGCAGTAAGTGCTCTGGCACCTTTAAAGAGTAGCATCAAATAATAAAAACACTGTTATAACGTTAAAATACTGACTATTAGGGCCTTACTGGTTGTCAAGCTTATGGTTAGTAGTAGTAAAATTGTAACTATCTTATAAAATTAACCACTCAGTCTGCAGGAATGAAAATAAATGCTAATACTGCTCAATACACAAGCAGTAAGTGTTACAGACTTTTTGGAAAGGACAGCACGTTGGTGCCAAATTAAAATCATCGTAAAATGATGCATTTTCACTATAACTTACAGTTCCTGCCTGACTGTATAACTAATGTGTGTCCACAGTCAGGTGCACAGGAGCGAAAGTCCCTGAAAGTCGTAATGTCTCATGAAACAGACTGACATTCAAACCAGTCACCACTATACTGAAGAACTGGTAAGCTTTACTCCCTATCTTTCTTTCCATAGAAACAACTGTGTTCCAAACAGCATGTCAGTTATTCTGCAAGTAACTGTGGGTTTACAGCACATTAACATGTGTATGAAGCAATGGTGTCATGGCAACGCCACACATTTTAACATGTACTATCACAATGTATCTAAAACCCCATGTACCTAACAGGCCATCACACACCTGTCTTAATTCTATTTATACTTCCTAAAAAGCACACAGATCTCCAGAATAATCAATCAGCTTCTCTAGAAAATCCCTTGGCCTGCCTTGGATGGGGGATATGAGTTGGTATCTTCTTATAAAAAATAAATCAGATTTATTTACAGTGCTGATATCTCTGCACATTGAGCTATAACTACTGCTAAAGGTCGGCAGTACTTTGTGTGTGCATTGTAAGTGTTCGTCATATGTGCCAGCTTGTAATAACATTGTCACATGAATAAAGTGTGTACTTTTCATTATAAAGACACTCAATGTATAATGTAGTGAGTGATACATGGATGTCACACGGGTGCTAAGGCCAAACAGCAGCTTTGCTTTGGTACAAAAAAGGTTGGAAAACATTAGTTTCTGGGCATTCATCCTGACTTGATGATCTTATCAGTTCTATATATCTTGCTCCTAGGCATTTCTTTCATTTGATTAAACAAAGCTTATTCTCAGAAATGCATGTAAATCCCCTCCTTTTTCCCACCCTGTACCTTAAAAGGTTGTTTTGTGAAGTTGTTATACCAGTAATACAGATCATCTGACATGTTTCACATCTTGGAGGACTGCATTTTTGTGCTATTTTGGACTGTGTTCTGTTCTGGTCTCCATTTACCTCTTATAATAATATCATCTTCACACATATCCACATTCCCAATTTACAGGGATCAACACATTCTTAATTAGTATTTTATTCTTTTGTCAGACCCAGCTGCATTCGTAATACTGTGCTATGACCTGGACATTACTGTTATATTACATGTCTTTTTAATTAGAATATCCATCTTACACAAAATTTGTGGTAAGAAATAATAAACTGAGCTTGTGTTTTCCTTCTCTGGATTTAACTATTCTTCATGTAAATCTCTTTTTACTGTGATTTTTCTCATTAAGTATAACAACTATATCGAGGACAAAGTGAAGGGTGTGGCTGCCCCAGGTACAAGCCATTAGGAAGCACAATTGGCAGTTTTCAATGGGGCATTAATGCAGTACTCCTATTCATTTAAGTAGCCACAGGTGATACTATAGCTTCTTATATGAATGCTGATACTGCACTCATGCTTCTATTTAGTAGTTCAGTATATGGTAACGCAACAAAGAGCTTGCTACAGTTTCACTTTATTTTCCAATGGTATTGGTAAAGAGTGAGTCACCTCCTACATTATTGGCTTTGATGGATAGATGTGTGATTGTGGGGTGGGTAGTGGTAAAGTAAGTTTTTTTTTTTTTGGATCAATTCATCAATTCGTTAGCCAATTTCTTTTCTACTGATGTAAAGCAGGACTGGGTTTTTGCTAGTAGTTTAACAGAGGATGTGTCAGAACAAATTAATGTGGAGTCGTCTGCATATTGAATGCAGGTGGCTTCAGGATGGCTTTTATACAGGTCATTTGTAAAGATAGATTGCCAAAGGACGGCTTGTTTCCTATCAGTGTATCTGTAAAGGAGAAGAGAGAGCAGTGGTGTGGTGGGGTGTGGTAAAGCCATGTTGTGGTTGAGTTGGTTAGTAAATTGTTGTGGAAGATATAGAAGAAGTTGTTTGTGTATGCACTTCTCCATGATTTTGGCTAGTGGTGAAGTATGGCTATATGGGGCCTATAGTTTGATAGGTAGAGATAGGCCACCTTTGTGGAGGGGTATGACATGGTTCTGTTAAATTTTCGAGATGGGGGAGCAATGGCATCTGCTGCTATCTGTAGATATTCAGCCGGGAGTAAATCTGCTGAGAGTGTAGTTGGTTTTTAGTTCTTTAGTAAGGATAGTATTGGTATTCGGTAGTTGGTGTTAGCTAGATTGTATATATATCAGTGAAAGAGTTGTTAAAGGAATTGGATACTTGGAGAAGATTGTTCATTCCACCCCAAAATTTTTCGGATTGTTTCATTTCTAGTTGTTTGGAATTTAATGCGGTCGAGCGAAATTTGGTTGATTCGCCATATGCTGCATGTTTTGTTTCTAGTTTAATTAGAAGTGGTATTTTTTTGTCAAACCAAGGCAATTCTGGATTTTACTCTAATTGTTCTAATGGGGGCATGTGACTTAAGTATGGCTAGGAAGTTGATTGATTGAAGTTCAACCAGAAATTTATTGGTGTCAAAGTATTTCTTGTTTCTGACTAGCCTATACATTGGTGGATTAGAGTCGATAGCCTTTTTTTCTGATATAGGTGATGAGGTGTGATCACTAAGGTTGTTTGAAGGGTCCCTACTGAATATGTGTGTGTTTTGATTTGATGAGGATCCAGTCCAGGATACTTCTTTTGCTTACTATTACATACTAGTTGATGAAATCCATGTAGGTTAATATGAGTAGTATTGGTTTAAGGATAATGGTTTCTTGGGATAGTTATTTGACAACCAACTAAGGATGTGTTCTAGTGTGTCTGAGTTGTTCTCGGGGAATATAGGTCACAATTAGTGTTTCTGTTAGACACATTATATCAAGTTCTTCGGAGTGGAGTTTATTTTAGAAGGCCCCTTTTCTTTGGTCTTCAACTTTAGGGAAATGCCCGGAGAGCCAGGTGACTTAGCCAAGGTCCTGAAGTGTCAGGATAGATTCACTGAAATAATGTCTGTTTTTCTAATCTCCTAAAAGAACATTGGTTCTACTCTATCAGCAAGGGACTTTACTTTTATATCAAGTCATGAACCCTGCCATCTAAATTTCTAGACTAGTACACATAGTCTCTTACACACACATACACTATACCCATCAAATATCCAGAATTTAGTAGAATGTCCCTTATTTTTTCCTCATATTTATGCCCCTGTCCCTAGTGTTTTCTTTTTTATTTTCTGGTCTATCACTCAGGATTACAGTCAGTAAATAATACCTGACATTAAAGTTTCATACTTGTTAAAAATATACATTGTTGCCAAACCTGTCGCTCTATTAACTTTTAAGTGAATTACAGTAATAATTAAAAACTGTCACTGATTTTGGGCCTTTGTTGTCCCATTATTTTTGGATTTCTTCACAAATCCTGATCAAAGAAGTGGAAATGTACGACACGCTCACACACACAGATATACATTCACACACATAATCATGCAGTCTGCCTGTCTTTAACTCTTTTAATCATTTGTGTCATTGTTCTAAGCGTCTGTGCAGCTCACTGAGTCCACTAAGATCTTTTTCTCACAATGATACTTCTCAAAGTGTTTCTTTTAGCAAATGATTAAAAAGACGTACTCTCTTCTCCCTTTCTACACACAAGCAAATATTAAAACACTGTCTCTAACATTAATAACTTAACTCTTAATTAAAGGATCTTGTTATTCTGAAAGCTCGAGTACCTGTACCTCTTTTCATCCACTAAAAGGTGTCATACCATCACTGTGTACCAATGTTTTCTACCAGTGGGCCAGCACGGCCTTTCTCTTTTTATCTGCTAGGAAGTTACTTGTCAGGACAATATTTCTATGGGATGTGGTTCATGTATAGACACTGGAACTGAATTACAGATTCTGAACACAAAGTTAGAAAATGCATGGATGGTACACATTAAGGATATCCAGTTTGGGAATAAACATGAGTAATGACATAGAAAAGGAGTATATGGTCCTAGTGGAGATTTTAAGGTGAAACAAAAGGGCAGTGGATTAGCTACAACACTTTGTAGTTATTGTGGTAGATTTCTAATCTTCAGAAATGTATTTATTTGTGTCGGGTGTCTAGGATAGACTCCTGCTGTAGTTTCTCCAGGTTTTTGGAAAGGTGAAAAAGTGGAGGGATGAGTCTGTAAATTTCAAGTACCTGTTTGGGACCAGTTTTTGGAATAGGAATGGTGACGTAAGGTTTCTAGAAGTCAGGAAATGATCTGGAAAGTAAGGAGATATTAAAGGTATGACATACAGGGAAGGAAGAAGTGCTGATAAATGCATTACATATCTTTAAGAATTTGAAATGAATGCCAATTTAGCCTGGTTTTCCACAGCTGGCAATAGTTCTAAGCCATTGATTAACTTCTTGTAGCGTCACTCTTTGGAAGGAGAAAAAGGAAATCTGCTCCAAAATCTTAGCAAATGGGTTTCCTCAGGAACAGCTTGGGGTGCTGACATTTCAGCCTGACTCGGGAAATGGGTAAATGTGTTAGTAGCATCTGATACAGAAGATACTTCCTTGAGGTTTAACAGCAAAACAATAACAAAATAACATTTGGTTCTTCCAAAAACATTGAGTTCACACCAAAATGTTTAGAATTGTTTAGCAGTGAGGCTTACCTTTGAATTAGGTAGTTCTGCTTTTGTCTGTTTTAATTAATTTTAATTTTACAGCATCTTCACACTGGGCAGCAGTTGAAAAGAAACATTTGTGATTTACAGGAGCTCCATGTGATAATAATAAAAAAACACTACATGTATGTATATTGGAGTATTTATTATACACAGAGTTATTTGACATTTGTGCATGCAGTTTTTGATAATTCTGTCAAATATCAATTAAAATTCATGTATGAACTTAACAAACTGTATGTAATGAAAAGATACCTGGCTCCACACTCTACCCGCAAAGGGTGAAAGCAGCTGCTGAATAACACATGCCTGACACTGTCAACTTGCTCCATTAGCTACTTTCCATAGCCAGGTATCTAAGGTTGAGAGTAGGCAATACAGCCAGTTACTGACACATCAGGTGAGTAGAGGACAGCACTACACAATGATGTTGAACCCCTCTACCCTCACCGTTAGTTGGGATTCCATGTCAATGTAAATGGAAGAATGCACCACCCACTGCCTGCTTGTAATTGGCTACTTGTAATGCTCACTTCAGTGCACAGGGCTGGACAAATTGGTCACTGTTTGTCATGCATATACTCAATAAAGCATTGATCTCTGCTGGGGACTATGTAAATGCAAGTTGCATCGGACATTAGTTGACGTGACCCAAAAACTTATAGCTAATTTTTACACTGCATTAAATTTCTTGAGACAATACCATACACTACAGTTGATGCCTGAAGTGATCGGTCTACAAAACTCTTCCCCTGACAGGCACCATCCACAGTCTGCATTCAGTTTTGGGAGCACTCTGTTGTAAAACCTCTCAGCTTCAACTGGGAAGGTTGAGTTTGAACTGACCACATTTCTGGAAGGTAGGTGGAACTCCACAGAGACACAGGGAGAACATGCAAATTCAACA
This sequence comes from Protopterus annectens, assembly GCF_019279795.1. Taxonomy (NCBI): domain Eukaryota; kingdom Metazoa; phylum Chordata; order Ceratodontiformes; family Protopteridae; genus Protopterus; species Protopterus annectens. The sequence goes on from NC_056725.1 coordinate 1,747,101,561, forward strand.
AATAAAATGATCCTGTATCTTGGGGGCAAAGACTTTTAGCCACTTTGCCAACAGTGTCCTTGGGGCATAATCAGCAACTGCAGTCATCCCCAGTGAAACTGTCATCCCCCAGCATAAATCACTGCTGGCCAGAGCTAGCTGCAAGCAGTAATCAGTGAAGGCTCTAAGGTTAACAGAGACTACACTAATGACCTTGAAGTTCACAAAAGCAAGAGCACATGAGTTCAAGAAAATACACAGGACTACAGCACCTCAAGAAGAAGAAATAGGTGAAGTCAAAGAAGAATTGCAGCATCTCAAAACAACATGTGTGAAGACTGTAGAACTAATACATGGCCAAGTCAGATATGGAAATAAGGTACATAAGGAAAGCTTGTAGTGGAATGCAGAAGTCCAGGAAGTTATCAAATGAGAGACAGAATGCAGGAAAGTGCAGAAAAGACAGGCCAGGATAAGAAGGAATACTGGCTGGCTAATAAAGGGGCTACCAAATCAATCACAATGCCAAAAATCAAGGCATAGGTTGCACTCTATCAGATTCTGGAAAGTGACTCTGTAAATGGCACAAAGAAACTGTATCAGGTTGCAAAGCAAAAACACAAATATAAAAAAGAGACATCAGACATTATTTATAAAGGATATCAGCAATAATCTGCTCACCAGTCCACAGGACATCAATAGTGGATGACAGAAGCACTTCCAGCAGCTTCTGAAGGAAGAAAACCCCACAGAAGCTGTACTACCCTAGACACAGCCTACAACAAAAGAGGAAGACGAGTCCACCCTCGAAGGGGTGCAAAGTACTCAAAGGAAAATGAAGTAATGAAAAACAGCAGGCTCAGAAGATGTCACACCAGATATGAAAAAGATGTTGAGTGAGTTGGAGCGAAATGGCTCCAGAGGGTATGCAGAGAAAATCATGTATTAATTAAATGGAGATTAAGTATTCTAGTCTAAAGAGTACATAAACAAAGGGGACAGTGACAACTGTGGGCAGTACAGACGTATTGAAATGTTGTCATTCTGCATGAATGTGCTGAAAAGAGTGATTGATATACAAATACTTTGTAGAAAATAATATGGATTTATATCAGGATACAGCAAAACTGACCTGAAATCTGCAGTGATACAGAGATTGGAGAAGAAGATGGAGTTGAGGAAGGAGTTCAACTGTGCATTCTTAGACTTGGAGAAACCATATGATAGGTTCACAAAAAAAGTTGATTTGGGCAGACCTAATACTATTAAAAGTCACAGAAACATTGATAGAACTACTGTAGGCTACATACAAGGGCCCAATGACATAAGTATGAACAGTGTATGGACTCCCTGTGGGGTTCCCAGTGGGAGTGGATGTATTTGCAGGGTTCCGCTCTGAGTTCATAACTGCTCATAGTGCTGATGGACTACATTAGCAAACAGGTCACAGAGGACAGAACAACAAAGCTGCTGTATGCAGCTGATGTGGCATTACAAGAAGACTCTGAACAGGAACTTAAGCAAATGATACGAGGTTGAAATGCAAAACTGAAGGTACATAAGAAATAACTAACCACAAATGACAAATGTCGTAGCAGGAAATGGGGTAAATCAAAAAAGTTAAAAAATGGGACATAAGGGAAAATACTGAAATAGGTTAACAGTTTTAAATAACTGAGGAAGAGAACCTGATGAGGAGATCAAAGCTAGAAACAGAGGAGCTGCAGTCAACTAAGAGTGTCAAGGGTAGTGAGTGTCAGAAGAATTACAAAGAAGCTGAAAAGTAAGGTGTACAAAAGAGTGCTGCAGCCAGTACTTCTGCATGGTACAGAAACCTGAACAATGAAGGCTGAGCAAGTGAGAAAGCTAGAGGTGATAGAAATTAAGTGTCTGAGATGCAAACTGTTGGACAGATTATGAAATGGGGGCATCAGAGTATACAGTAGCCCAGGTGTAGAGAAGGTCAAGGAAAACAGATTTCAGTGGTCCAGTCACATGTACAGGAAAGCAGACAACAATTTGATAAAGAAGATTTGGGAGAGAGGAAAAATACAAGAGGAAACAACGATGTCCAGCAAAGGGATGGATGGACTGCATCCCACCACAAAACCAAATATATATATATATATATATATATATATATATATATATATATATATATATATATATGTGTGTGTGTGTGTGTGTGCTGTGGTCCATTCCCAAAACCACATTGATCCATATCAAATAAATTTGGCAACCCATTTGCCATTCTTTTAGTTAGTATAGACATAAGCACTTACAAATCCTGGTTTAAAACTGAAATGGGTTTATATGAAGCTGGGTCTATGTATCTTTACTGTCTTTGTGTCCAGTGGTGCAAGGATTTTCACAGCCTCCATTGCCTGTGTGACTCTGAGCAAGTCACTTGACCAGACACCACTCCCAGGCTGAGTTTGAAAAAGCATCCAAGGAAATCAGTGCTCTAACCTGAAATACAATTAAAATTAAATTCAGTCAAATTAAAATTAAATCCTTCCAACAGAAGAGGCTGGTTTAGGATTAACTGATTTGAAGGGATATTTTAGAGCTGCACAATTAAGACTCATAAGAATATATGTATGTGAATGAAAGAGAGGATAGACGAATGGTGAGGATGCAAGGAGTAGAGGTGGCGAAGGTGGATGAGTTTAAATACTTGGGATCAGTAGTTCAGAGTAATGGTGAGTGTGGAAGAAAGGTGAAGAAGACAGTACAGGCAGGATGGAGTGGGTGGAGAAGAGTGTCAGGAGTGATTTGTGACAGACGAGTACCAGTAAGAGTGAAAGGGAAGGTCTACAAGAGGGTATTGAGACCAGCTATATTACATGGGTTGGAGACAGTGGCATTGACAAAAAGGCAGGAGTCAGAGCTTGACGTGGCAGAGTTAAAGATGTTAAGATTTGCACTGGGTGTGATGAGGGTGGACAGGATTAGGAATAAGTATATTAGAGGGTCAGCCCAGGTTGGAAGGTTTGGAGACAAAGCCAGAGAGGCAAGATAAAGTTGGTTTGGACATTTGCCGAGAAGGGATGCTGAGTATATTGGGAAAAAGATGCTAAGGATGAAGCTACCAGGTAACAGGAAAAGAGGAAGGCCTAAGATAAGTTTTATGGATGTGGTGAGAAAGGACATGCAGGTGGTTGGTGTGACAGAGCAAAATGCAGGGGACAGGAAGAAATGGAAACAGATGATCCACTGTGGCGACCCCTGACGGGAACAGCTGAAAGAAGATGATGACATATAACTCAAGTATAAAGTTATAACTGAAAGTGGAAAGGGATGATGATGAAACAGGTAGAAATTCAAGAAATAAGGAGAAAGTAGGATTTTGGAAGTAGATCCATAAGGTGTATAACAAGAGCCACACAGAAAATGTGAAAATCTCTTGAATGGAGAGATGATAAGTCAGCAAGCAAAGGAGAGTAGCACTGCTGAAATGGAATTCATTCTCAAGTCTTGGTGAGTACCTTCACAAGGTGGACCCTGTTTTTCACAAAATCTCACCAAGATGACACCGACATATAGACTGTATTTATACAGCATATATCATGGGCAGAAGTAGGCTAAAAATGAAAAACAATAGCTGGGTGCACAAGACCCAGGATAAAAAAGTGACCAAGGCACACTGGTGCCAGGACTGGAAAAAATGACAGTGTAGAATCCTCAAAATATGGGAACATTCCTAAAATGGGGTCAGGTCAGTTCCAGGGGGAGGATGGCCCCACTGTTGTAGAAGGAAGTAGTACTCCATAAAAATCACAAAAACTGACAGGCCAAAGAAGAGCTGTAAAGACAATAAAGTGGAGTATTGAGGATTAGAAAGAAATTATGTATTGTTACTATTTCAGACACAAGATATACAAAATGATTAAGACAGAAATTAGAGGAAATAAAATACTTCCAAAAGAAGAACTGTCCAGAAGCTTCAAATAAAAAAAATTGTACTCATTAATACAAGAGATTTATGAAAAACAGTATATAGATCAAGAAACCTTGATCTGTTTGGAAAAAGAAGCATCTGAGGAAGTGAAAAAATATAAACAACAAAACCTAGAGATTTTTGGAAAGCATAAAAAAGATATATGGACATGGGAAAGAAAGAGAGATTTGATATGGTGCAATATTTATGCAAAAGAGAAAGCCAAATTAATCAGTATAAAGAAGGCAGCTCCACAGATACTCAAAGAGAAATACAAGCTAAGGCATCCAGATATGGAAAATTTCACAATAAGAAAAATAATATTACAAAGAGGGAATGTAGAAAAGAAGATTAGTAAAGTAGAATTTAGAAAAATAGAAGTTGATGTTAGGGAGTGCTTGAGAAGTGAAGGATTTGGTGTACAAGGTCTAACACAGATTACATCACAGCATGATGGAGTGAGTCCCCAAAGTAAGGAGAAGCAGGTAGATCAGGAGAAATCTGAAGAAGAAATATGGACATGGGAAAGAAAAAGAGATTTAATATGGTGTAATATTTATGCAAAGGAAAAAGCAAAATTAACCAATACAAAAATAGCAGCACCAAAGAGATTTGAAGAGAAACACAGGCAAAGGAATCCAGACATGAAAAACTTTACAATACAAAGAATAAGAAGACAAAGAGGAAAAGTAGAAAAGAGGATTAGTAATGGAGATTTAAAGAAAAAGAAACTGAGGTTATAGAGTACCTGCAAAGTGAAGGATTCAGTGTAGAAAATCTAATTCAGAAAGCACCACAACAGGATAGAGCAATGGAGTTCCAAATTAAGGGGAAACCAGTGGAACAGGAGGCAATTGGTCAGGTGCCATATGAAGATATTTTGGAGTCTTCCACAGGAAACCAGTATAAATGTTCACTTGAAGCTGGACAGCAAGGGAAGGAACAGGAAACTGTGGAAACTCTGACACAGTCAATGTTGAGGAGTGATAGACCAGTGAGTTCCCATATGACAGAGCAATGGATGAAACAGGATGAAACTGAAGAGATTGTGCCACAGGAAGATGCTATAGAACTTTCCATAGAATGTCCGCAGGAAATGGAAAATAAAAAAAAATGCGCCCTCAGTTTAGAACAAAATGAGCTGAGAGAAGAGTTGCTTGATTTAATGGAGATAGACAGACATAATAAGATTAATGAAAGAAATAGACTGCAGAAGGTCAATAAAACCTCAAAAGTCAGACGTTTGATAAAACAAATGAACACAATAATCAGGACTGTCCATAGAGATTCATGCAATATAACAGAAGTAAACAGGATATATTAGTGTGCAGAAGATCCTGTGGAACATAACAAAGATGCTAAATGGATAGAAGTAAAAGAAAGAATAATAAGTTTAACGGTACAGGATATGAAATGGGATGAAGTAAAAGCCAGAGATATTGAAACAAAGTTAAGAAAAGCCTCTAACTGGAAAACCCCAGGCCCAGATGCAGTACTTAACCTCTGGTTAAAAGGTATTAATATCTTTGCACGAAGAATTAGCTACAAGTAAGAACTATTTATATGTATACACTGAATAAACTCCACCCTGGTTAACAAGAGGAAAAACAATGCTCCTACTTAAGAGTGAACCTGCAAGCTGTCCTTAAAAATACAGACCAATAACTTGCCTTCTGATGACGTATAAACTATACAATGGAATTTATGCCAACAGAGTTTATAGTCATTTGGAAGAAAACTCAATTATGGCAGTAGAACAAAAGGGCAATAAAAGAAAGTCATACAGAACAAAGGATCATTTGTTGGTACATAAAGTCATAGCGGAGAACTGTAAAAAGGGGAACAATCTAAGTATGGCATGGACTGACTATAAAAAAGCACTTGATAGTATCCTACATTCATAGATAAAAGATTGCTTAAAAATGTATAAGATACACCCTATACTGATCGGGTCTATATTACATCCTCGAACGCTTAAAAAAGCGAACGCTGGCTGATCGAACTTATTTTCGCAAAACTGCAAAATATCGAAGCAGCAGAAACTCGAATATTTTCCTAGGGAAAGAATCCGGTTGTCCGTTTCTGTTGCTTCGGTATTTTCAGTGTTATGGTGGAAAGTTACCGGTCAGATTCAGGTAAGTGTGCAATTGTGTGGATGTGAGTGTTAGGGTGATTTAGGTGAGTTAGGGTTAGGGCTCGAGTTAGGTGTGTGTGCGATTGAGTGGACATGAGGGTTAGGGCGGATTTAAGTGAGTTAGGCTTAGGGAGCGGGTGAGGTGAGTGTGCAATAGTGACGGACCTTAGGGTTAGGGTTTGGGTTAAGGTAAGTGGGTAGTTAGTGGTGTGTGCATAGTTTAGTGTAGGGTTAGGTATCAGATTTTAGGTGTATGTATGTGGATTTCTGTTTGTTTGGTGTGCTTGTGTTGTGTGTATGTGTTTTGGATCAGCGATTTTTTTCCCTGGGAAAAAAATCGCTGATCTGACAGTTCGAGATTTTAAGCTTTCGCTTAAATTAGGTTGATCAATCAGCGTTCACTTTTTTAAGCGTTCGATGATATAATATAGACCCTACTGATCGACTACATTACAGTGACCATGAAACAATGGCAGACCACTTTGCAATTAAGCCACAATAAAAGACAAATTATTATTCCAGGGATAAAAATTCAAAGGGGGATATACCAGGGTGACTCTCTGTCACCACCGTTACTCTGTCTTTCCCTTAACCCATTAAGCTGTCTACTTAAACAGCTAAGGCCATGGCTATAATTTGGCTCCTAGAAAATAACAAAGTGTAAAGACTTATCTTCTCTTTGTCGATGATTTAAAACTGTATAGCTCATCAGATGAAGAACTGAAAGTACAACTGCAAGTTGTCAAAACTTTTTCAGATGATATAAGAATGTCATTTGGTCTTGATAAATGTGCAAAAGCAACCTTTAAAGTAAGAAAACTGCAACACCAAGAAAACATCAGTTTGGGACAAGAATGTGATACAAAAGAACTTGAGCAAGAGGGAGTGCATAAATATTTGGGAACTGATGAAGGATCAACAATAAAACATGAACAAATGCAAATAAAACTTAGTAAGGAATACTTTAAAAGACTTAAATTAATCTTGAAAACAGCATTGACATGTATGAACAATTTCAAGCTATAAACCAATTTGTTCTTCCTGTCCTAACTTACAGTTTTGGAGTGATTAACTGGCCCCAAAATGTGTTGGATAGATTAGACAGGAAAACAAGGATGCTTCATGCTCACCAAGTGATTTATAAAAATCAGTGCGTACCAAGATGATACATTTCCCATTTGGAAGGAGGAATGGGCCTCCTTGAAATTGATTACATGTATACATCTGCAATCATGGGACTGCACACGTCTGCTGACCTCATAAGACCCAAAAGTGAAAGTTTTGAAACAGGAGGAGAATAAATCTAAAATGACTTCTCTGCTTAGTCTAACAGAAGCATATCGGCATCAAGCAGGAATAGAAATCAAACCAGAAGCAGATAAAAATCAGGCAGCAACTGAATGTGCCAAAAAACAAAAGAAAGAATATAAGGGGAAGGACCAGATGAGAAGACAAGAAATGTAGAAAATGCATAAATATAGTTGCAAGTATAAAAAGCTTCTGGAAGAACTTCATGTTGATCAGGAAAGAAAGCAGGAATGGTTAAGGACAGGCAAATTCAAACCAAGAGATGAAAGGTTAATATTGGCAGCCCAAGATAGTGGGCTACATATACGTTGGTTTACAAAGTTCATTGAACATGTGGGAAAAACAGACAATTTTGTAAACAGCTGCACACTTCATTGCTGGTTGTGACATATTAATGGCAGAAGGACTGTATACTGAAAGGCATAATAATGTGGCAAGACTGTTGCACTGGGGATTGTGCAAACATTATGGTTTTGAAGTGGCTGAAAAACACTGGAAACATGAACCACAAAGCATCATAGAAAATTATTACGCCTACATCACATGGGATCACCCATTACCAGCAGATCAAAATACAGATGCTAGAAAACCGGATACGGTGGTGCAAGAAAAGAAGACAAAAGTAGCTTTGATCACTGAAATCACCAGACCCAGTGACTACAGTGTGTTGCATACAGAGACACAAAGTCATAAAATATCAGGATTTGCAGGCAGAAATGACAGCAATTTGGAAGAAAGATACCCAGATAGTTCCAATAGTAGTAGGAGCAATGAGTCTTATAAAAAATCTACAATTGTATGTAGATATGTTACCAATACATGTAACCCCATACGAATTGCAGAAGGCATAACACTCACTAACAACCTACATACTGCCACCACACAAGCATCTCTTATACAGTATGCAGATGACTACGCTCATCTGCTCTGCCCCCACTCTACCAGAACTACAACAAATCACACAGGAATCCTACTCAACCCAAGTAAGACAAAACTTCTCCTGTTCCAACCTTCCAAAGCCACCCAAAACACCCCCCACTTCAACATTCTCACCAAAAACAATACCATCATCTATCCATCAGAACACACAAAATTACTCAGTTTGGAAATAGACAACAAACTTAGATTTTACGCCCACATATCTCTCACAATAAAAAAAGTTCACAAGAAACTTGGTGCTTTATATCGAAGCCGCCAATTCCTAACCAAGGTGGCTAGAATCTCCATAGCCAATTCCCAGCTAATCACCACCCTACTCTATGCATCCCCCCATACTTACCAACCTTAGACAGACAGACCTATGCAAGCTAAATACTTGTTACAACAAAATTGCTAAATTTGCCACTGGAAACTCCTACCGCAGCCATTATTGTATCTCCATTAAAGAACTAAACTGCCTAGAACTCCCACAACTCCTTCACTTTAATCAACTTACCCTCGCTCTTAAACTTATTAACCACCCCCTTAACATCCCTTCCCTTCAAACCCTTCTCCAACCCTATCACTCCACTAGGCCCCTAAGATCAAGCAACAAAAATCAACTCACTGTTATCAAACCCAAAAACTCAGCAGGAGAAGCCATACTTTCATGTACCACATCTAAACTTTGGAACAATCTTCCACCCTCTATAACTACTCTACCTTCCAGCAGCCTTTTCAAGACTGCACTCAAATTCCACTTAAATTTGCATTGGCTTTGTCCTTGTTCTAATCCAGACTAACACCGCCACCCTTACCCCCCCCACCTAGACTCTTAACCCAACTATACCACCGTTACTACTAACCACAGTCAGAATTAGCTAGTTGTTTTTACATACTTTAAAATCTTGTCTGACAACTTTGTTACTAACATTATAAACGACAAGAAACTATTTTAACTTGCAACATTTACTGCATATACTGTTGATAATCAATATTGCGTTATTGTATTAAAGCCAACAACCTGTAATGTTGTTTACTATTGCTGCAACTTTGTATCTCTATTTATCATGTACATGATGTGGAGCTTTTCTCCCCGGGCATCTACTGAAAAAGGACCTGCATCCAGTCGGAATTTCCCGGTAAACAAATGTAAATAAATAAATAAAAGGAGTCATTACTGTGCACATTGCAGATGCTGCAAAGAGCACTTCTGGCTGACATCAAAGACTGAAACAATACTAATTTCATGAACTTTAATCGTACTCTGACTAAGTAATGGGGTCCATTCCTGTCATGGTATTAGAAACCCAAAAGACTTGGAGAAATTTAAAAAATTATATTCACAAAGGAGCAGAAAGTATTCTAAGAACTAAGCAAGCATGAGAATGGAGAAAGGAGATTTTGCCGATAGGGATGACTGAAAGTAGGGGTACAGAGAACAGGCAAGAGGGGGCTGGAAATTACTGGAGAAAACTGACAAAGGAGACAAGCTCTTGGAAGCAAATAACCAGAGAGGGAAAGGTAATAGAACGGGATGAGGCCAAGAAGATATTTGAACTGTAGGCTAGAGACTTCCTTCCCTATCAGGGTCTGATATCAGAATATAGGCAAAGAGAAAGGGATAGAGAAATCCTAAGTGAAAGGCCTTTTCTGGTACAGTTTTTAAATAAATCTAGAACAGAAACCGATGTTAAAAAGGGATAATTAGTAGGGCATGTAAAATATTGTATTACAGTTATAAGAATAAATCGGATAAGGTTAGAAAGATTGGGAAAAGAGAGTAGATAAGCAAATTACAAGGGAACAATGGGAGAATATATGTTTGGCTCCCAGGTATGCAACAATGTCTAGAAGGTTTATGATTTTTACTGGAAGTATTTTCATACGTATGTTTATACTCTGAGCAGACTTCAAAGAATTTTTTCTCATGTAGATGGCAGATGTTAGAGGTGTGAAGGAGAAGACAAAGGTAACTGTGAACATATGTTTTGTGAGTGTAATGAGTTGGCAGATTTTAAAAATTCACTACAGGGTATTCTGTCAGAAATACTGGGTGAGCAAATGGGTATAATTAAGGAAATTATTCTTTTGAGGTGAAATACTGTATATGAATTACCTAGGCATAGTAATGCCTTGCTAAGCTCTAGTAGCTACCAAAAAAAATTACTAGAAAATGGAAATCAAAGTCTAAACCAACTGTATCTGAAGCACTGAATATTGTAAAGAGATAAAGAACTGGTAGTGGAATCTTTAGAAAAGGGAAGGAGCAAATTGCATACAATTAAATGGAAATTGTTGGAACAATACATGCACAATAATGTTTAGGAGGAGGAATGGGGTTTAAGGTAAAACAAAATTTGAGCAATGTATGTAATGTTGGATTGATGACAGTTCATGTAACTGGAAAAATGTCTTGATATGCTTTATTTTCTTTTATATTAATGTAGTGTCCTATAGACGTTAGGCGATAACTTAATAAAGGCATTTAAAAAATATGAATTGCTTGCACTTAAATTAAAAAAAAGATTAATTGCTTGTATCTGTAGACAGCTTATCTCCATGTAAAAGCTGTGATCAATGAATCTTTGTAAATTTGACTCAGAACAGAATGTACAGCTCTTGACTCCCACTGAACATGTGCTAATAGATACTTTATTTGCAGATGTAAGAAAGCAGTTTTAATGGCTTTCATCACTTTGTCTTAGTTTTCAAGCCTACTTGCTCACAAAAAACACTTCTTTATAGTTTAAGCCAAGGACATTAACCTAGACATTCAACCATGTAAAAATAAAAGATCTTTTCATTGTACATATAATATAACCAGTGCACTTTTAAACTCCACCCCACCACAGCAGATCCCCCACGTTTAAAATACCCCTGACTACATAATACACAAATCTGCTTTACTGTATATGACATGCAGTTTAAATCATGAAATGTCTTATACAAACACTAAGAACAAAAACTGTTTCACTTACAGTCACTTCCTTTCCCTTTTAGAGTCCTTCTAAACATTAATGACAAAACAATAAATCAATTAAGCAGCTGTAGTGTTAATCATAGACGATTCTCAGCAAACATGCTCACTTGCCGGGACTGATTAGCATGTCTTCTGCAGGGCTGATCCTGTCCTAACAGCTTGCACTCTGGGCAGAATCCCCTTTGTCCTGTCCTAGCTACAGCATTGGACCTAAACTAAGGAACTCAGTCTCACTTAACATCAGGTCTCTACACACTCTTTGCAAATTCTAATCTTGTCTTTACAAGCAGCTTCATGAATCATTCATATGCTGCTTTCAGGACAAATAAACATTATCTATAACCCAATTTAAATGTGATCTCCAGTTCTCTAAGAAAGGTTTGTTGCTTAATTAATACAAGGCTACGAACCACTTTGTTTTGAAATGTCCTTGTAACTGTACTGTCACACTGTACTGTGTTTACTCCATAAGCTGTACACAGGTTACTGTTTTTGTTTCAAACTAAACACCTACCTGATGATAGACTTTTGGGTACATTTCACTACTGATGTGAATAAATAATTACATAAATATAAAAATGCACTGATAAATAAAATACTCCTTCCACCTAACTGCTCTCCTTGATTCCCACTCCTGCTTCCCTGTGACCAAGCACTGCCCCTTTCTTCACAGCCCACCTCCTTCCTGCTCTGTGTCAGCTACTGCTTCATGTATGACCCACTCTGGCCCTGTCTTCCCTTTACACTTATCACTTTTTTCTGCCACTGTCTCTCTACATAGACTTCCTCCTTCTTGACCAGTCATTGTTGACTGCTTCCCCTTGCTTCTACCATCTCTCCCACTTTGCTTCCTCTTATTTGTTGCTTCCTACTTCCATTCTTCCGCCACTCATGTGCTTCATCAATTACCTGTATTCTTATGATCATCTCTTACTTAACCCTAGCCTGTCCTCTTCCTGCTTTATCCCACCTCATCCTGTCTGCCATTTTCTTGCTGTATCCTCGTCTCTCCCAGCATTCTATACTCCTTCAACCCTGACTAGTTAGGTTCTTTCTAGTTTCATAGCCTTCCCTGAATCCCCCCTAATCCCCTGCAAAACCCCAAAGCCTCATCTACTCCAAAACTGCATCAGCAACACTTCTACCCTGCATTTGAACAGTTCAACCCCATTTTCCTCCTCCTTCCTCATTTTACTTCCCTCTTTTGTTTTGCTTGTCCCTCCCATTGATCAGACCATCCTCTTTCTACTGTCCTGTTCCTGCACCTGTTAAGTCCCCAGTGTTCACCCTTTTCCAACTTGCCCTCACTGTATTTTGTTATATGTTCTGCACTCTCACTCTCTCTCCTCTTTCTTCTCCTTCTAGTGTTGCTCTTTGCACTAACCTGACTTAGTATATCCTAAATGACAAGGTTCCCCGAAGTAGCCTGTAATTTACAAAAACAGTATTTCACTTAATTGCCCACTACCCCATAAATCTTTAGTGGCAAGCTTAGTCAGCCATTTGTTTTTTTTCCTAGCCATGGTCCCTGCTTTGCACTAATGCTAGTACAGGAGTAGTCCTCTTTGTCTCTACTTCTGTGGTCTCTCAAGTTTCTGCTTAGAATTACAGATTCAAAGATAAGGACTAAGCAACCAGCCTACAGATCATTATAAAGCATAGCCAATAAACCATATTTAAAGGTTTCCTCGAAACTCAGAGAGGGCAGCACAAGATAGACCAGGGAGAATTTCAGGCTGCCCATTCAGTTATCTAGGTTTATACTGAAGATACCAAGAATGCTACACTGCCTCACAGGAGGGATAACGGAAAAGGGTTACTGTGGTGCAGAAAACCATACTGGCTAACACGGCAGTCTCTGCTTGCATCATTCCAAAGAAAACCTTGAACTGACTTCCCTTGTTAATTAGACTTAGACTTTGGTTATCCACTCTCTCCTAAAATTCACTCATCAATTATAAATATAGACGAGGCTTCGTAAAAAAATGACTACAAAATTTGCTGTCTGTTGTTAGAAGTTTATGTTTTTTTTATTCATATTCAACTTAGAGAAAACTGCAAAGAATGAGAGAAATACAAGAAGAAAAATGTTAGCACGTAGACCAAAGTATAAAAATCTGACTCGATCACACAAAAGTCTTTTCTAACAGCTTGCTGGAAAAAAACTTGAGATTACATTTCTTGCTAATTAGCCAAATAAGTCTGCTGTACTGTTCATTTCACGATTCACAAGGCAGTTACAAACCTAGAACAGGCCTCATGAAACATTCAGCACAACATTTGGTTTCTTTCCCAGCCAAGAACTTTTAAAACTAAAAGAAAATACATACTAATTAAAACAGCACTGCAATAAAATGAAAAGAACAAGAAAAGAAAAAGAAATAAAAGAAAATAAACAATGATAATGTACAAGTCAAACCAAAACTGATATTCAGACAAAGCAGCCTGTCCTAGCAGCTCTCTAAACATCCCGTTTTACACCAATGTCACCACCTTTGGAATACTCCAACTCCAACATGACCACAGTCATATTTAAAATCTTTACAATTCATTATAAAAGTATAAAGTTAAAAAGGACAAACAGTTATAACTTAAATAAGGTGTTTTAAGGTGTTGTGTTAATATTTCAGTTAAAACCTCCTGCTAACTTCTATAATCTGATGTATATATACCAGTAACAGATGAACTATGAGTGTAACATAACCTCAGTCATATTTTACTGTTCAATTTATATAATACCTTGAGAATACTGCAAACACAATCACACAGAACTGTATTGTTCTCTCACTGAGCTTTGCATTGCACTTGTTCTCAAGAGCAAGTTTTGAACATTCTTTTTCAATTTCAGGTTGAAAGAAAAAAAAAAGAAAAAAACGATGAAGCACGTAGAAAGCACAGCTAAATCACAAGATTTTTTTTCTGCAGTTCACAGACCATTCTGGCTAAGTTACAGGTGTGAAAGCATTACTTGCTCTGGGCTGTGAAGGTTTCCAAATGCAGTTCTGCTGCAGTGAACACAGTTAAATGACCTTTTCATTGCAGCAAAACATATGAATGCCTTCTCATTTCCACATAAAATAGTACTTTATATCTATTTATATATACATAATACATATATGCATACATATACATATACCTATGTACATATATATATATATATATATATATATATATATATATATATAGTGTATATATATATATATATATGTATATATATATATATATATATATATATATATATATATATATATGTACACACACATACATCAAGCAACAAATTTCTTCAGTCTCTGCTCAGGATGCTTCAGAGTAGATACTCCTTCTGTGATTGTATCTATGGTCATAACCTTTCAAAATTCCACACCACTCAAGCCATTCCTAACTTTAATAAATGTCCATTACTTTGCTGGACATATCTAATTTGCCCATTACAACAGTGGTATTTCTGTCCTTAAAAAAATGGAAAGGGAAAATAAATAAACATTTATACAATTCTCTTTTAGACCTTGCGGTTAAATGGTTTACTCTCCATGCCAATTGCTACTGCTACTATTACTAAAGATAAATAGTTTAAAGAGCTATCCCATTCCTTTGTTGTGTGCCCTTGACCTCCATTGAAAGGTCTCAGAACTTTGGGATGGCACACAATACCTGGAGACACCAAATTAAGGTTGTCTCTTATGGGAATGGGACATTACTGCAAAACTACACTTTGTGAAAAGAACAAAACTAATTTCAAAATGTAACCTTGTAATGCCAGAAATGTTTTAGGCTTTTTATTAAATAAAACTTCTAAGATACACACGAACATACTATTTTGGCAAGATCTTAGTTAACAATCCACGATCTACTACTACCCACTAAAGATTTAACAACTGGGCAAACACAATGTTTATAACCACCACAGGCAAATACATTACCTCTCAAGGTACCTCGTGCTGCACCGGGGCCTCTCCCATTACCAGCCTTATAACTGTTCTTTTGGTATTGCGTGTCATTGTAGGCCAGGGTAAAACTGTTGTAGCCCCGGTGCTGGGAAAATTTACAGACATTCCTTTTCCCGTAGGTGCAGTTGAACAAATAGCAATTCAGACCGGCACTGCTGCTACTCGGGTCAGCAAAGGACATCTCCACCACAGCCAGTGTGCAGCGGGGCTCTGAGCAGCAGACGTGCAAACATTCTTCCCAGGTGGCGATGCCAGAAGGCGCTGTAAGAAAGGTGGCCCCCTCAGCAATGGAGTCTTTGGTTCGAATGATGGAGCCTTTCATGACGCTGTAGCTGTCCAAACACAGGTCGGTGCGCCCGGTCACTCTCTGCTGTTCCTCCTGCTGGTCCTGCTGCAGCTGCTTGCTGAACTCCTCTAGCAGTTCCTCTACACCGGAGATCTGCGATCTGAGGTCTGAAACCTGAGGTGATCTGACAGAAAAGCATGGTCCGAAAAGAAGCAATAAGCCGAGGTACAAAATGTGTGAAACAGGACTACGGAGGTGATAAGGAGCAGGATAGCGATCCACAGCAAACATAATGTAGATTAAAGCATCTGACGGTGTTTACGGCGAAATCTAACTTCAGGCACTCATCTTTGGGCGACTGTCAAATAATGGACAATAAGCAACCGCACACCATTTATTTCCCCCTCCGAAAAGCTTTTACAGTCCACTGCGGAAGTCGTCTCTGCTGCAAAGCTCGCCTTGTAGAGGCTGTGCCGCTACACAGCAAGCTGACTGTGGTGACAGCTGAGAGCATCAGCTTCGTACCGTGGAGACAACTGCACAGCACTGGGGAGTGTGACAGCTCCAACCAGCACAGTGTATGGGCTTACCAGATGGACGCTGACGTCAATCTTTTGCTAAACACTTCGAGATTAGAAAGACACTAGTCTTCAAACCTCCTTCAAAACAAACATACCGTTTTGCGTATGGAGTGAGGGTTAAGAGTAAATGAACTGGTATAAACAAGCACACTTCCGGAGCGCGCGGGCGTCTAATGCAAATAAATATATGTCTATATTGTGTATGAAGACACGCTTTTATCCTTAGTAAGTATCGGTAAAGGGACGAAATAAAAACAATTGTCCTAGTTAAAGTACTGGCTATTTTGTCGATATACGCGTTGCCTGCCTCAGCAAAATATTAATACTTTATCCATCCATCGTAGTTTAAAAGCACAGCTTTCAATTTCTTTGCTCAAGAATTAAATCAATTATGGGACAAGGCCCCAAATCAGTGATCTCTTAAAGGTTTATTTAATTCTCTTTAAAAGTTGATAAAATATCAGGTTATGCATCCGCACGCATTTTCTAAGCAATAAGAAATATGAATCCCAACGTCTGACATTATCAATTAACTAAATCCTCAGAGATTTAACTGAAAATGAAAACATTTTATGAGCGACAGGTTAAAAATACAAGGCAAAAGTCAGAGGCGTTCAGCAAAATCAGGAACAACTGAGCTATTACAATTTAATCCCTTTATACCTTTTAACCCATGAGTATTAAAAATCACAGCAAAAGATCAGAAAGAGGAGCAGTTCCATATTTCTCGGACTAGAAAGTCTTCAAGTATTAGTCAACATTATAGTTAGTGATACGGTCTTAGTTCAGTTGTTTAATAACATATCAAGGAGAACGTTCCATACCTCTCAACTTCTTAGCATAATAAATCTGGACAAAGACTAAAATAATGGGGGCAAAGGCCCAAAATTGGAGACCGGTTTTAAGTATTGCTCTTACAAACTTAGAATGCTGCTAGAATAACAGGATTTGTGTTAGCATGTATTTTCTGAAGAATATGAAGTCTGAAACTCAAATGTATGTCATCTCATATGTATTTAGTGTCTTCAGTCCTCAGTGATTAGCCAGACAACCACACATTTTAGGAGGGGGAAAAATATATATATATATATATATATATATATATATATATATATATGAGGCAAAAATATGGACAGTTGAGAGTTATGGAAAAGTGAGGTAATAGTCATAGCGCAATGCCACTTGAGACACATGCCCTTTACTAATGACCATTTCAAAAAGACTGAGCCCAGACTGCTGTTTTGCCTGTTTTACTCTGTGTATATAAATGGATGTGACTCTTAAATGTTTTGACATGTTCTCATGGCATTTCCAGAGAACGATAATTTCCTGTAAAACACTATTAATCAGCCTGTGCACCTAGCCTCAAAGGCGATAGAGTAGCTGCATCTTGAAGTAAAAAAAAAGTAATTTTCATTGCATATGAAGAATGAATATATTATTTTTAAACAGCTATGCATATCTGATTTACTCATGAGGTCATGTATATAACATACCTACACATACACAATATATATATATATATATATATATATATATTCATATATATATATATATATATATATATATATATATATATATATATATATATATGTGTGTATATATATATATATATATATGCGTGTGCAAATGGATTTCTAATATATCATCAACTTTTTGGAAACTCGAAATTCAATATGATCAAGATTTTGGAAACTCAAAATAAAAAAAAAAAAAGAACAAGTCTACATTTTTGCAGAGTGTCTGTGCTACCCGCACCCCCTGCAAAATTATACACCGACTCTGAGATCATACTACATTGGGGAAAAGTGGTCAAAAGGACGTAGTCGGACTACCACAAAAAGATATATAAGTATTTTATTAAAACAGGACAAACGGATGAGCGCGTTCGCGTACACCCCTGGTACGCTTCATCAGATCTAAATTAATTAAGGCATCACATTGCATTTAAATAGTGTAAAAAATGATTACGTAACCATAATCAAACAATTAATCAATTATATTGAATTTAAGTGCAGATCTAAAGTCTAAATGACAAATAAATATATATATATATATATATATATATATATATATATACAATGGTTACTGTGTATTCTGTCAATAAAAATCAACATGCTCAAATAAAAATCAACATGCTCAAATAAAAACTTCATAAAAAGTCATAGCAAAAAATTCATAGAAATAATTTCATAAGAAGTATATATAAATACATGAATATGTATCAAATAATCACCATCATATGTATATATTAGTCAAATAGAATGTATATATACATGTATATATATGAAAATATATACATGTATAAGACATTTGAATAGGTCAATATTTTTATATATTAAGACAACATGTTATACAAAAAAATCAAAAAATCAATTAAATAAAAAATAATAAAATAAATGTAATAAATGGATAAATATTTTGTGTATTTGTTTTATTTTAGACTTCTTGATTCTAGTATAGGTTTTATAGTGATGAATTGATTCAAACCTCGTTCTTGATGTGCTCTCAATTTTAATATCCATTCAATTTCCACTTTTTCTAAATAATTCACCACATTGGGGAAAAGGGTAACTTCCAGAATCCTCACTGTACAGTGATCTACATAGAAGTGCTTCAATGGGGAATTTACCCTTTTTCCCAGTGTAGTGCAATCTCAGAGTGGGAGTAGAGGGGGCTTGCCCACCTGCAAAAATGTAGATTTGTTCTTTTTTTTTTTTTAATTTTGAGTTTTTGGAAACTTGATCATATGGTCTTAGCCATATGAATTTCAAGTTTCCAAAAACTCGATGATGTAATATAAATTTGTTATATGTATACACATATATACATATGTATGTTTATATGTGTGGATGTTTTGACAGCTTTTATATTTATTATTATGAAGAAAAACAATAGTTGCACTTTCATTTTAAACTAAATGTTTTGCAAATATTGCTGTTTGCCTCTTTCTAATGACTATCTGACATATATTTAATCCCATGTACAAATACCAATGCCTCTAGATTGCTTCTGAATGTTCCATTATTTTTTTCCAGACAAGACACCTTGGCAGGTAGCCTTATGCAGTGCACTTCATGAACTAGCATATCTAAGGATATGGAAAAAATATAGTCTGCAAGATGTCTTTATCTTGATAAATTAAAGTGTGCACTTTCATATAAGATTTAAATTGTAGAAAATATCATTTGTTCCTGAAAAGTAAGTATTAAATTAGCACTGATTTCATAAGAAGGCACTAATTCTTTGACTCAGATATATGTCCAGCTTGTTAGCTACAAAAAGATGACAAATGTATATGTTTGTTGTGAAACAAATTTTGAAAAACAGAGTAGCCAAATGACAATGTAGGCCTCCTGGTGATACTTTGGAACATAAGACCATATCTCTGAAACTGTTTAAAATGTCATATCTTTTTGTTACACAATGCAGTTAGCGATTTCAGAAATAAAGGAATATGTGCAAATATGTCTTCATGTAATATGACTACTGCATATCAATCTAAATTTTGGAAGAGGGGCAGCAAGCAAAACTCTACCGAGAGAAAACTTCTCTGGATAAATATGTATATGTTTCTACTTCTCCTGTAATAATAGCACAAATATATTCTGGGCATGTGCTGCATTCATCATCCTGAAAATAAATAATCTATCCACCCCTAACTGAAGGAGAGTACAGTGCAATATACCAAACTGTTACTGTCCAATGCTTGTAAAACCATACATTTGCTACCTCTCTGTAAAAGACAGTGGCTGGAATTTAGAATGGCTGAATATGTTGGGGAAGTCTTAACACAGTCATTTCGCCTTCATGGTAAGTCTTTCTCATTCTTAAGATTGCCCTACTGCTGAGGTTTTCCACTTACAAGGGCCTCAGCAGGGAGGATGGTCTTGTAAGCAGAGCTGCTTGATAATGTAGTAGTTCAGGGGGAGAACTAATGCTAATTAGTAATATACTGTCTCCCTGAAATGCCAGTAGCTCATTATTTACATGACCAAGCGCTTCAAAAAATGTCTCAGCTACATTTAAGTTAATTGTTTTAGAAAAAAAGTACCCACTGTAAAAACACCACAGTTATCCATTCACTCCTATGGGAGTACTTGTGTTGCAGGTAAGTTAATCAAAGATGTGAGTGTAGTGTATGGCTGTATGTGAATGTATGTATGTATGTATGCATGCTTGTAGGGGCATGAATGAAATCACATGAATGTGTGTTTGTATACATATATTTGCGTATATATTCATATACATATACATAATATGCATAGTATAAATCTATATAAATAGGATCATAGCTTCATCAAAGGTTACTAGGCTAACAGCCCTAGAGCCCTTACTAGCCCATCCATATTTATCCCGAGTTGCCCCAACTGTCACTGGTTAGATGAGTAAAGTTCACAGAGGTAAGGGTCTATGGTAATTAATACCAACTTCCTCTCTCCAGGAGGGACATGAGCACCACTCCAGGAGTGAATTTGCAGTCACCCATCCATTTATCTAGGTTGTGTTTGAAGAGGGTCAGGGAGATGCTCTGTTTCATATGAATTGGAAGCTTGTTCAAAAGAAGTGTCAGTCTCTGGGAGATGTATCTATCTCTCCAGCATATGAACACCATCTCAAGAATTGGAACCAATTCTACCAATAATGTTAGAGTTATCCTAAGGTATAAAAGTGATATCCATTACATTAGCAATATCATTAGAGACAACTGGAAGATCTTAACCAGTGACAAAGCTATGAAGCAGATTGTAGGGGATAAACTCTGTTTTACGTACAGAAATGGAAGGAACCTGAAACAGCTTCTATGTGATAGATTGCTCAAGAAATTGGAAGTAAGAACCAGTAAAAAGGGTACTAATCCATGCAGAGCATGTACTATATGTAAGTAGTACATTTACAAGGAACAGATATTCAAGCATCCTGTGACCAATAAGAGTTATATTTTACATGGATACACTGATTGTAAGACTAAACATCTAGTCTATATAGCATGCTGTAAAGACTGTGACACATTTTATGTTGGTAAGACTAATAGACTTTTTAAATAATGCATTTCTAAGCATGTGAGTGATATGAAACTCAAAGACCAAAATAATCCATTGGTGAGACATACATGTGCTAATGACAAACACTCTTTTCATTTTACGGTCATACAAATCTTATATACCAATGATAGGGGGGGTGATATTGTCCTTATGACAGAAATAGCTGAGATGAGATGGATTGGTGAGCTACATGCTGACAACCCCCCAGGTCTTAATTCTTCTCTACCCTTGAAGCCAGCTCTGAGAAGACAACTTTTCAAATAGAATCTTTATTTATTGTATGAATTTGAAATGAAAAAAAAATTTAGGTAGAATAACATGCAAGCACTCTGTTTATTATGTTGACATGAGATAAGTATATTGATTTTTTTTCTTATAGTTACACATTTACTTTCTACTTGGTCTTTATGTTGTTTGCATATTTAGATATGCATTGCTTATATTCATTTGATCTTTGGTACACATTGCTCTAGTTGGAGGTTACAAGGTTTAGCCTTACATCGAGTTTTTTTTATTAACTTTCTTTCACATATTTACAAGTTTATATCTTAGCTTGGCTGATGCTTGGGTTTATTGGTTTTATTTGTATTGTAGAATATGATTGGTTTACCATGTCCTACTGTTATATTGTTTATTTGATAGTTTTGAGATGGCATAGTAATTCATAGACAGCTGTATATTCTTGTTTCGCCTTTGGGCTTGGGCAGATGACTGCCCTGTTCATTGTTTATTTTCACACTCTTCAAAAATTTTGAGATGCAGTCCTTTGATTCATCATTTAGTGTTGGCTGTCATTGGTTTATTTCTTGAATCATATCATGTGATTGGCCTATCTTGGCCTTATGTATTTGTCTCGGATCGTAAAGCTTGGATTGCCCTTATTTAACGCAACTGTTTAATTTTGATATTTCGTTTGCTGTATTTTTAATTTCTCAACCCTTGATATGCAAGTTTTCGTATTATTGTTTAATGTTATTGGTCCAGCTACAGAAAATGATTGATTTGTTATATTCTACTGTTATATTGCTAATTTGCCATTTTTGAGATGGCTTAGTAATCTGTAGACAGTTGCTTACTTTTGTTTTGTTTTGGGCCACGGCAGGTGACTGCCTTGCTCGTTGTGTTATTTTTACATCCTCAAAATTTTGAGATATTCACTATTTAAGGTTGACTGTTGTTGGCTTATATTTTGAACCATATAAGGAAATCGGCCTGTCCTGGTTTTATGTATTGGTTTCAGATCTTACATTTGGATTGAGCTCATCTAATGTAATTGTTCAATTTTGATATTTCACTATAGTGATACATAGTGCTTTGTTATTTTATTTTTTATTCTGTATTTCTTAATTCTTGAGGTGCACGTTTTTAGTATTATTGTCTAATGTTATTTGTTATTGCTCCACTTTTAGATCTGAGCAAGGCAATTGGTCCATTATGGTCCTATTCATTTGTTTTATATTTTGAAGTCTAGATGGATTTCATTTAGATATTTTAAAATAATGTTATATAGCATTTCCTTCCTTTGCTATTCAATTATGTTAGGCTCTGAGACAGCAATAATCTATGGATAGCTGATGTTTTTGGTCTATTCTTGTGCCTGGACAGATGACTGCTTTGCTTGTTATTTCTTCTTTATATTTCTCTACTTTGGGATCAGGGTATCTTGTACTACTGACCAATAGCTGATTTATTTTGGTTCATTTCTTAATCAGAATAAGGTGATTGGTCTGTTACGGTCTCTTTCATCTGTTTCGGTTTTCAGGATTGGACTATTTCTATCTAATATAATTGGTTAATTTTGCCATTTTAACACTCTCTTGTGTAGTGTTTTGTTAATATGATTATACACTCGAATTATTACATATTGGTTGTGTTGGTCTCCTAGCACTGGTAGACAAGTTCATTATTGGTTCATTTTTTTTGTTTTAGTAAAGTGATTGGTTTTCTTGCTTCATTTATATTTGTTGGTCAAGAACAAGATACTAGATTTTAGATAAGCTATATACTATTGGAGGGAATCTTGGTTTGAGCCCGGTAATTGGTCCTTCTTAATGTTTTCTTCTTATCCATTCTCGAGTGGAGCCCACTGTTATATTTTGTGACTGCATCTAGTATTTATTTCTTGTTCGTATATATTTTTTCTGTATGTAGTTTTTTACAAGTGTTTGCAGAGCGTTAGGCTCGTGACATGCATATTTTTTATTATACAGATTGTCGCATTACCCCACTATGTATTGCACACAAAAAAATTAGCTGGTACAATAATCTGGAATTTTGTAAGATATTATTTATTAGTAAACAAAAGTTTTAGCACAGATATTGATATTTATGCACAATTTTGAACCATGATGTTTTACACGTGTTATTATAGTTGTGTATATATAATTTGTAACAAAGAGAAAACAGAATGTGGTGCAGGCAAATGGTTCCACCAAACGATAAAAGGCAATGTACTGAAAAATATAGTAGAACCAAACCACAGCCAGTATCCAGAAAAAAAGAAACTTTTAATGGTGAGCGCTTTAGCACTTTTGTTCATCCTGATACAGGGAAGACAATAGAGTTTAGAGTATTTGCTGATTGTAACACTATCAATATTGTTTATTTGGCATACTGTGTAGTATGTTTTTCATATTATATAGGCAAAACCAACCATATATTAAAGCAAACAATGAGAGAATACATTTATGATATATACAGGGTGCAGATAATACTGCAATGGCTAAACATGTGGCCAAGTATGATAATGCACATACATTTAGATTTATGGCTATAGAAACAGTTAGAAATAATGAAAGTAGAGGGGATGTTACCAATAGGACAGAAGTAGCTGAATTAGAATGGATAATTAGGATGAGAGCTACAATGGGGAAGGGGCTCAGTGATAAAGCTTCCATAAAGCCAGTTTTACAGGCAAGGAACTTAGTAAGATGACACATTGTATCTATGGTTTTAAATTTTAATTGTCTTGTTAATGCTTTTAATTGGTTGTAACTACATAGGACTTTTTATTGGTTGGAATATATTTTAAATACCAAAGTAAAGAGATGTTGTGTTGTCTGATGAAGCGGCAAAACTTGTCGCGAAAGCGTTCACCATTAAAAGTTTATTTTTTGTGGATACTGGCTGCGGTTTGGTTCTACTATATTTTTCAGTACAATATATAAAATTTGTATTGTTTTTAATGCTTTTAAGCCTGATTATTGGAGTTTATGCACCCTGCAATCACCATTCACTTACTTGTTTGAGGTATTTGCAATTTTTTAGAAAAGCAATTAGAATTTGTTTATATATTGTTATGCTTCCATTTTTCTATGAATAGAATATGATTTTACAAGTAGTTATGTCTTATTTTAATATGAAATCTGATCTGCAAGTTATTCTTTATTACTCCAACATCAACAGATGTATTAACATGTATCCAGTATAATATGGTTGCTTAGCTGACTGTTTTTATTTTGTTTTATTACTTGAGGTTAATTGCTTGTGAAACAAATTACTAGATTTGATTGGCTAAACAACTTAGTTATGTATTTAAATTAGTAAAAGTTTTACGAACATTTTTGGCTGATATCTTTATTAGCTGTCTGTGATTGGTTAGGAAATATTTAAAAGTTTTTGGTTTTAGGTAAATAGAATCTGAAGAATGGTGGAAGCCACCCGAATGTGCTCATTTTTATCCTGTTTTTGTTTGTTCCAATAAACTTGTTTTATGCTGACAGCTGTGGTGACAGCACTGGTTATCTCTGTAATATGTATATATACAGAGAGAGAGAGAGAGTGGCTGACCTTATGTTTCTGTTACTATGAGGATTGCTGATAATCAAATAGTCAGAAGATGATGCATTAAACAGGATGATACTTGAGAATATTCTCTTATCGACACCAGAGGTAGGGAAAGAGAAAATGTAGGGAGTCAGAGGAAGTATTGTTTGCTACAAATAAAATATTATAAAATAAAATGAACCACAAATAAAGCCAGGTCACCAACCTTATTAAAGGCAGTCTCTAGTGCCTTGGCTTACAAGAAGCCTTCCTGCGTAAATGACAAATGCGTAGAAATTCTCCGTAAGGGAGTGACCGAATAGTATGTGGGGGATGACAGCTATTGCCTTTTAAGAATTGATTCACCTCATTAATTTTTCTATTAACACTAATTTCAATATGCCCATTCAACTTTCCTTGTAATGAAATGTCCAAAAAGTAACACTATGTCTATATTGTAAACCATCAAACTGTATGCCAAATCTATTTTTATGTAAATTTTCTATAAAATTTGGCACTTAGGTTCATAGGTTCATACTAGGCTATCTGCCCTAGGGCATTTATAAGCCTAGCCAGAGTGTGTTTGGCTTTCGCCACCCATTTTAAATTAATTTTGCTATGCCCTTTTTCGAGGTTAGTATACTGTGCCTCTGTCTAACAGTGACACAGAAGTGATACCCGGGGTAAACCTATGATCTCCCATCCACTCATCAAGATTCCTCTTGAAGAGAGTCAATGAGGGACTCTGCCTAACCTGGACTGGGATTTTATTCCAGAGTGAAGGGAGCCTCTGGGTTATGAATCTGTCCCTCCAGCATGTCCTCTTTATTTCAGTACTGAGGTTCAAGTCTCTCGAGCGTAGCTCGATGGGATTTGGATTTTCTGAGGTGCAGCATGTCCATTAATTCCGGGTTGGACATGGCTTTATATGTCAGGCACAGATCGCCTCTGAGCAGGTGGTATGCCACTGAGTAGAGCTGGAGTTTCTTTAACCGGGCAGCATATGGCATCTGTTTGAGCCCTTTGATCCTCTTGGTGAGGTATTATTGGGGTCTTTCCAGTTGCTGCAGGTGTCTGGTAAGGTACATCCCAAAAGGGGCATTGTACTCAATTATGGGCCTGATGAGGGATGAGTAAAGAGGCACGATGACCTCCCCTGATCTAGATGTGAATCTCTTCATGATTAGGTGGGCTATATAAAATGTTTTTCTAACCACTTTGGCCACGTGGTTGTCAAATGAGAGATTGCTATCAACTTGGGTCCCCAGGTCCCTAATTACTTCTTCTGTACTTAATGGATTACCACCTATGTGGTAATTTGTGGGCACTTTGTTTTTGCCAAAGGGGATGACTATAAACTTTTTGGCGTTTAGCTTGAGGCCATGACTCTGGCACCAGTTGTCTGTTTCTATGAGGCCCTTTTGGAGGATGCTTGTGTCGGCCGGAGAGTCGATTATGGCGCCAAGTTTGCAGTCATCTGTGAACTTGGTCAGCCACAGTCCTTCCGTGTTGGCCTGTACCTCTGAGAAATATATACCGAACAAGAGAGGTCCCAGGACTGAGCCTTGTGGGACGCCACTTGTAACTGGTTTGGAGTCTGACATGGCTCCAGCAATTCTAACCATGTGGGTTCTGTCCTTGAGCCAGTTTGCAACCCATCTAGTCACATAGGAGTTTATATTTAAGCTGGTGAGCTTATCTATAATGCCTGAGTGGGGTATTGTATTGAAGGCTTTTGTGAGGTCCAGGTAGGCTGTGTGGACCACCTTCCCCTTGTCAATGGCCTTGGTGACTGTTTCAAAGAAATCAACCAGGTTTGAGAGGCAGGATCTGCCCTTAACAAAGCCGAACTGGGTAGGATCCAGTGTCTGTAGGTCCCCAATATCTTTATTTATGAGGTCCATGATGATCCTTTTCATAGCTTTGCAGACCAAGCTAGTCAGGCTTATGGGGCGATAGTTTCCAGGATCCATTGAGGCACCACCTTTGTGGAGAGGGACCACTGTTGCTGTACGCCACTCTTTGGGTACATATCCTGTTGTAAGGCTGAGATTGAACAGTAGTTTTATGTTTGGGTTTAGCTCTTCTTGGAGTTCATGTAGGACACAGCCCGGGACACCGTCTGGTCCCATTGATGCTGTGTTTTTTGCTTTGGAGAGGGCAGCTCTTACCTGACCATCTGAGATGTCAGGGGGGCAGCACTCTGCTGGGATAGATATTTGCCCTTTTGGTGGGGGGGGGAGTTTGCACTGAACCTGTCAGCTAGGATGTTGGCAATGTCTGTGGGTTCGGTGTATTTTTTGTCATTTTGGACTAATTCTGAGCATATCTGGGAATTCCCACCCAGGTTCCTAACATAACTAAAGAAAGCCTTGTGATTATCCTTAGTGTCCTGTGCAATTTTTCTCTTGAAGCTGGCCTTAGATGATTTTATGAGTGCCCATAGTTTTTTGCTAATACTGATCAGAGATGTCTTCCCTTTTTGGGATTTTGCTCCATCATGTAGTAGCTTCCTCCTTCTATTGTATAGTTTGTTTATGGCTGGGGTCCACCAGACAGGATATCTGCCTTTGGAGGATTGGGTCTTGGTTTTATTTGGGATTGCATGATCCATGCATTCCTGAAGGTGTTCATAGAATGTGTTTATAAAGGATTCTGCGGTCTGGACCATATTTTCCACAGGCCCGGGGGCTTTGAAGGATTCCACCTCAGTTTTGAGGAGTGTGAAATTTGCTTTAGAGAAATTTTTCACCGTGGTTTTCAGGGCAGGGGGTGGAGTCGGGATGTGAATATCCAGTGAGATTAGTTTATATTCTGATCTTACCAGTGAGGGATACACTTCTGGTCTGGAGCATAGAGTCCCCATGTTGGTGATGATCAGGTCCAGTATGTTTTCCCCTCTTGTGGGAGTGGTAACAAGTTGTTCCATAGCATTTGAGTTTATAAATTCAAGGAACCTTTGGGCTAGGGTGTTGGAGCTAGAGTAATGCTCCCAGTCTATGTTTGGGTAGTTGAAGTCACCCAATATAATGGTGTTTGGAGAGACCTTCATAATTTCCAGTGTTCTCAGGAAGGCTGAGTGGGGTTCCTGGGTTTGGGAAGGTGGTCTGTAGCAGGCTATAAACTGGAAGGCAGTTTTACCCACTGTTAGTTGCACAAGGATAGTCTCTGATGCTTCGTGCTGTGCCACCAACCTGGAAGTGTGGGTATCTTTGACGAATATTGGTACTCCCCCTCCTTTTGTGGTTCGGTCCAAGTTTTGGGGCCGAAAAGCATAGTATGAGGTATAACCTGGTAGTGCTGGGGTGCTCTCAGGAGCCTTGAACCAGGTTTCTGTTACTGCACAGATATCGATGTTCTCCGTGCTAAGGAGAGTTTCGAGTGCGTGCATCTTGAGGTTTAGACTTCTGGCGTTGAGTAGCATTACTCTTAGTTTCTTATCCCTTGTGATACCTATGGAGGTGGGTTTGTCTTTTGAGCCTTGCCTAAAAAAGGCACTATGGGGGTAGCAAGAGCCTTTTCCAACATCCAAAAGCCCAGGGGTGACAGGTGCAAGCCGTCCCTAGCGAAGCATCGTGGCTTGTCGAGCATATCATCCCAGGCTGACAGGCATTGATCCCCTTTGAATGACACCAATACTTAAGCCAATTGTTGAAATTGATCATCTTGTCTTCATATTGTGGCATCATTCTTGGTGAGGGTAAGATGCTACTCAAGGTCAGGGTCATACCAGCCTGGGCTACATGCTCAGAGAGCTCCTCTATGTCTCTTTTCATGTAGTCCAGGGAGGTACGTCTTAGGTCATTCACACCAGCATGGACAATGACTGAGTCATATTTGTACTTGCCTTGGAGTGACCTGAGTGCTTGTGTTATGTGGTGGATCCTAGTGCCCGACAGGCAGCTCACCATGACCTTCTCCTTGTTCAGCCTGGTGAGCGGGACGTCAGTGTGCCTGATGATAGAGTCACCTATTACAAGTGTATCAGGTGTGTTGTTTAGCCTTAAGGGCTGTGACTGTTCAGCACACTGGCTTTGTGAGCTATGTGTTGCACGTGTTTTGTTTTGGAGTAGCGGTTGCTTGGGTGTCTGCTTTGGAGGTCTATGCTGCTTAGGCAGATTTTTATTTAGAGCCTCCGAGTATGTTTTTTTGTGTTTATGTGTTTGGTTTGCTGTCGTGGTAGGTCTATGTGAGACTGGAATTGTAGTGCGTGTGGTTTCCTTCTCCTCCTGACTGGTTTTGCCAGTACTGAGTTGAGAGAGCTTAGCCTCCAGTATGGCTATATGGTTGCATCTCTCATGTGTGTTGGAATTTGTTGGGAGGAGGAGAGGGTTGAATGTGTACATGAGGCAGTTGTAACATTGCCTCAAGATTCCCAGATTCACCAGCTGGACCGGAGAGGAGATTGACAACTGACCTTTGGACATGCTAGAATAGTATTGGGAATTCTTTTATAATTGAAAAAAGGGCCAATGGGGAACAAGGTACTCAAGGGGAGTTTGTGAGGGTGTAGTGCTTTTAATTTTTTAGTGCTGACTTATATAATTGCTTTAGTGAGCAAGTGCCAGGTAACTTAAATGCAATGTGTTACAGGTAACTTAAATGCAAATTGACAAACAGTAACTTTCTTTCAAGTGAAACAAGGAAATAAGTACAGTAAGCAATGCAGATATCACTAGGGATCCACAGAAGCACTGAAAAGCCACATTTTAGGTGGAATTAGCGTTTCAGGGAAATAACAAGCAAACAAACAACAAGCATACAAACAAAGCTAGATTCAGCAGGCCTGGATCTAGTCTATGCTACAGCAAACAAGGTGTACCAATTTCAGTAAGAAACAGTTCAAATATGCAGGCACTATAAGCCTTTAACCAGAAATTCCCAGCTCAGAAGGGCAGAGTCCAGCCTCTACTCCCACAAGAGTGCAGACCACAAACCCTTCTAATGTAAAATAACTGGCCTGAAGCCCAAGTGCTTAAACCAGAATTAATACACTTTTAGAATAACAGACACTGAGCCCTCAATCAGCAGTTCCCAACTTAGAAGGATGTAAGCTACCTATTCTGCCACTACAGTGCAGACCACAAGCCTTCTTAATGTAAAACAACTGGCCTGAATCCCAAGTGCTTAAACGAGAATTAATACACTTTTAGAATAACAGACACTGAGCCCTCAATCAGCAGTTCCCAACTTAGAAGGATGCTACCTGTCCTGCCACCACAGTGCAGGCCACAACTTCCTCTAATGTAAACAACTGGTCTGAAGCCCAAGTGCTTAATCCAAAAGACTTAGAATGATAGCTACACTTTAATCAAGTTACTACCAAGCAGTAATAAATACAATTTAATACTTTAAAGAATGCCTGGATTAGTGCTCAAGTTATACAAACAAAGCTAGATTCAGCAGGCCTGGATCTAGTCTATGCTACAGCAAACAAGGTGTACCAATTGCAGTAAGAAGCAGTTCAAATATGGGGGCTTATAAGCCTTTAACCAGAAATTCCCAGCTCAGAAGGGCAGAGTCCAGCCTCTCCTCCCACAAGAGTGCAGACCACAAACCCTTTTAATGTAAAATAACTGGCCTGAAGCCCAAGTGCTTAAACCAGAATTAATACACTTTTAGAATAACAGACACTGAGCCCTCAATCAGCAGTTCCCAACTTAGAAGGATGTAAGCTACCTGTTCTGCCACTACAGTGCAATGCAATGCAGTACTTCTTCCATTCCCCTTTGATAAAGAAAAAGTAAATCATCAATAAATCTATAATATCTAATAACAACCCACCACAAAATGTATTTTTTATAAATTTACTCAGATTCAAACATACCCATAAAAAGGCTGGCATACATATGGGCAAAATGCGTCCCCATTGCCGTACCTTGTAATTGATGGTATAAAACCTCATCAGATTCAAAATAATTATGGGTTAAACTAAAATAGACCAAGTCCATAATATAATTAGCAAGGGGAGTATCTCCCAAGTACAATTTTAGTGCTTGCATTCCAAACTCATGCATTATATTAGTACTGTATTTAAGCTGTTAACATTCACAGTCACCTAAGACATCTCTTGGTTCCATTTGATTTCAATATTTTATCAAGGAAGTCAAATTAGTCTTTAATGTATGAAGGCAACTGTACAACAGCATTCAATAAATATTTATGAAGTACCAAGCCAATGTTGTGTAAAAAGTACTGGCATGGAGGGTGATACATGTTTTTATGTATTTTAGGCAGACAGTAAAAATAAGCTGTACCAGAACCATCAATACAAAACTTATTTTTTAAATCAGCCTCAGAAAAATATCCTAACCTTAATCCTTTATGTAATAAATGTTGATACTCTTCTTTAGCTGCAAGATATTTCTTAATGTCTACAACTTCATACACTTTACTATCATCTAAAAGTTCACGACACATACCTAAATACTATGAAAAATGCATTATTACAATCTTATTTCCTTTGTCCAAAGGTTTAACAACCAAATCTCTGTTTGCCAAAATCTACTAAAGCCTGCCATTCATCCTTACTTAAGTTATAACATACCTGCTTTTTATTCATGTTAAAATTCCAAAACACTTTTTCTGTAACAAAATCAGTCATAGCATGAAATTGTTGTATCCCTTCAAGTTTAAAAGGTGGC
Organism: Protopterus annectens; assembly: GCF_019279795.1. NCBI lineage: Eukaryota > Metazoa > Chordata > Ceratodontiformes > Protopteridae > Protopterus > Protopterus annectens. The sequence continues at coordinate 1,747,133,091 of NC_056725.1, forward strand.
ATGTAGACGTTGTCCTGTTCGATTCTCAGCTAGAGTGTCTTCTGTGTGGAGACATGCGTGAATGGGCGTACCTTCGTTGAAGGTTGTGCGTCAGTGCTGGCAACTCGGCACGTAAAAATCTACTGCCAACCATTAGCGGACTGGAGTTCTGCTGTGGCGACCCCTAACCGGGAAAAGCTGAAAGACACAACAACATACGTTGTCTGTATTCAACTGACAGTAAGCATTATGTTCCTCACCCAAACTGGATGCACAAGACACAAAAGTTTCATTAAATTCACTATCAACTTCTGACTCCACATAAAAATCATCTCCATAAGATCCATAATTTACATCTTCAGACCCACTTAAATTATTAAAATAATCTTTCAAATGTAGCTTCCGGACCAGTCAGAATATTTCTATTTTGCATTCATGTAACCTAGGTAACACAGTAGGAATAAATTTCAGTCCACAATTTAGAGCTGAAAGCAAATGTTTGTTTAAAGTACAATTGGAAAGATTAGCTGGTAAAGTAATCAGGAATTTTGTAACATATTATTTATTAGTAAACAAAAGTTTTAGCATAGATATTTTTGATATTTAAACACAGTTTTGAACCATGATTTCTAACATGTTACTATAGCTGTGTATATCTTTTTTATTGTTTTTTTAATGCTTTTAAGCTTGATTATTGCCCTGTATTTGCCCTGCAACCACCAAGCACTTACTTGGATGAGATATTTGCAATTTTTTAGCAAAGCAATTAGAATTTGTTTATATATTGTTATGCTTCCATTTTTCTATGAATAAAATATGATTTTATAAGTAGTTATGTCTTATTTTAATATGAAATCTGATCTGCAAGTTACGTATATAGTCTATAGTACTCCAATGTCAACAGACGTATTAACACGTATCTAGTAATATGGTTGCTTAGCTGACTGTTTTTATTTTATTTTATCACTTGAGGTTAATTGCTTGTGAAACGAATTACTAGATTTGATTGGCTAAACAACTTAGTTATGTATTTAAATTAGTCAGTGTTTTACAAACATTTGTTGGCTGATATCTTGTATTAGCTGTCTGTGATTGGTTAGGGGATATTTAAAAGTTTTTGGTTTGTTTATGCAAATAGAATCTGAAGAAGGGTGGAAGCCACCCGAAAGTGTTCATTTTTATCCTGTTTTTGTTCGTTCCAATAAACTCATTTATGCTTACAGCTATGGTGACTGCACTGGTTATCTTTGGAATATGTTGCAGCGGTAGAGTTGTTGCCTCACAGCAAGAGGTTCTCCCGTTCGATTCCCGGCTGGAGTGCGGGGAGTGCCTTCTGTGTGGAGTCTGCATGTCCTCCCCTCGGTTGGTTGGGCATTCGAAAGGCATGCGTAAACTGGCGTGCCTTCGCTGAAGGTTGAACGTCGAGCTGGCACCAAGGGCGTTCGTGAAAAGCAACTGCCAATCATTAGCGGACCGGAGTTCTGCTGTGGCAACCCCTAACTGAGAAAAGCTGAAAGACAACAACAACAACAACAACATACAGAGAGAGTGACTGAACTATGTTTCTGTTGCAATGAGGATTGCTGATAATCAAGTAGTGAAGATGATGCATTAAACAGGGTGATACTTGTGAATATTCTCTTACTGACACCAGAGGTAGGGAAAGAGAACCTGTATGGAATCAGAGGAAGTACAGTTTGCTTTTGTTTCTACCAAGAGTTTGGATAGAAGAAAGAAGGCACTGTTAGAAGGAGATAGTGTATCTCTGCTTCAGAGAATGCACATTTGCTGCCACCAAGAGTAAGTAGGAGAAAGAGTTTGAGGTGAACAAGAGTAATAATGGGGAACATACCACTGCTGCCACTAAGAGATGAGAAGCAGAAAAACTTGGTGTGTTCTTTTCCTCCATTACATGCAACAAAGGAGGCAGAAGACAATATTAGAATGAGTATTACCTGAGAATGCACCCCCTGCCACCAAAGAAAAATATGGAATGTGATTAAGGATAGGAACATTTGCCTTGTTGCCATAAAAGACCAGGAAAAGAGAAATAATACAATGTTTGAAATAGTCGAAGGAGTATTTAAGCAATAACCTACGAGTGGGTGTGAGTGTATTAGGATTTACCCACGGTTGGAGTGGTTTGAACACAAGAGTGAAAATGATATTATTTAAGAAAGAAATTACTTACCTTTGTTAAATAATGTCTTTGTGTAATAGTCCTGTAGTTTTCCTCTATGTTCTTCCACCTTTTCTGATGTACTGGGCATGCATATGGGACTACATTCCCATTTGCACAGTAAATCAGTGTAGTGTGAGGAAAGCAATGGAGAAGAGAGAATCACTGTCGCCTTTTTTTTTTTTTTTTTGACTGAGATTTTACTACAGACAGCCTAAACACAATGAAAATCGGCTACAATTCTGATTATTTATTTTTGCAGAATGTACCTGATTTTTCTCTAATTTTGCTGTACTGCAAACATATGCAGCTAGAAAAGTCTGGCCACTCAATGGTATTTCAGCGGCTGGACGTTTTTAATTTATATATCTGCAGTTTACAGCAGGCACACTGGTTGGGCCGTCCAATCAACAAGCATGTTTGTGAATAACAATGACCCTTCGTTGTATAATAGTGAAGACTGTACCGTTACTGACATCAAGTGAAAATAAGAAAAAAGATTAGAGGTTGAGAGAATAAGGCAAATTTATCCTTGCTGCAAAAAGAAATGAAAGAAAGAACTCTGGAAGGAAAAGAACAGAAGGTGAAACTGAAGATTAAAAGAGTATGGAAAGTCTACTACAAGAGCAACGGACTGGGTGCAATTTGAGAAGAAGTGCAAGGGAAGAATAAACTTAGTTACATAAAGGGAAAAAAAGAGTGGAATAAAAAATGCCAGAAAGGGGGACATTTACCCCTGCTTCTTCACAGGCAATGCAGGAAGGGATGAAGTATTGGGTGTGAGTATAACAGTAACCTTTCTCTCACTGAGAGAAAAAGTTAAGGAGGCCTGAGAAGTCTCTGCTGCCACAGAGAATAAAGTAAGGATGTGCAGGTGGATAAGATGAGAGTAAGGAAATGATTACATGAGTGAACTATAACCAGTGGTGTTGGGTGAGGGGGTGAGGGAACAGTTCCAGACAGTATCCAAAAACAGACAAAAGTTAAATTTCCCACATTGAAATGCACCAAACTTGACACATCCTCACCTAAGATTATTCCATCAGTGGTGTGATAGGCACTAAACCATGTTTTATATTTAGAAATAAAAAAAACCTTAAATAGATGTTATGCTATGGGAACAGCAATATAATATGGAATATGGAATTTGGTACATTTCCATGTGGGAACTGCAACTTTTGTCTGTTTTTGGATAGTGATAGTAGTTTCTTAACATCCCGTGACCAACAAGAAATATTTTTTCAGGGTAGTAGCAAATTGTCTTACAGGTCATATACTCTATTTGGCTCATTGTCAGCTATGTAGACAGTTTTGTATAGGGAAGATGGATCGCTGCTTCAGGGACAGAACCAGGGAACACATCCGTGACATTAGACAGGGCAATGTTCTGAATTCTCTTGCTAAACATGTTATGGACAAGGGTGATGATCACTGTTTTAAATTTAAGCTAATTGAGATTATCAAATTAGGAGAGACATTGGGAGATGTCAAGAATATTACAGAATATAGTTACACTAGATACTGAACTTAACAAGCAGATACGTGCCAAGGTTTGAATGGTAAGTTCTCCTTGAGACCTAATTTAAAACAGAGGACATCTTTGTACATCAAGTGATTTTTAATTAATCAATTACGTATCTTAAGTTTCATTGGATAGAGAAATGTATTTATTGTGTTTAGAAAGTGCTGTCTTTGTGGTCTGAAGGAGCAGTCTCTGCGAAAGCATTTACCGTGTTTTAATATTTTTAAGTTTTACTGTGCTTTATTAAACTTTTCCATCTAGACTGCACGATTCCTTTTCTTCTGCATATTTTACCATTCGGAACTTGGCTGGTGTGCTCTGTTGGTTTTATTATTCTTCCTTTATACCTTTATTAACTTGCATATCCGGTCTGGATATCTTCCTTTCTTTTATTCATTTGTTACCACAGCTACATATACTCAAATGAAGGAGTTAACTGCAGTCACTGTCAACATTGCTATTACTATATTTTTTTGGGTAGTCATACTTACTATTGCATGTTTTCTGCTAATAAAAATGTGAGAAACAGAGGCAGTTTTCTATGAATTCAGGCTGGTATTATCCTTATATATTATATTAAGAGTTTTTTCTGATGCTGATGGTAATAGGTTGCAGAGGTTTTGTATGAGGACCTCTGTGTTGCTGAATGTTGATATACAATGCAAGTAAGCAATAATACCCAGCATGTTGGACATTATAAGGAAATAATGTACTGCCAAGGAATGTTGTGAGTCACAACAATGCAGGGAGAAGCCTTGTCACTTGCAAAAATTCAGTTATTTCTCTGTTATGACTACACTGGAGGGGCTGTTACATTAAGAACATGTCTCTTGTATTTATTGTAGTGGATTGCTATGTTTTATAGGGATCATGCTGGTTTTATAACATCTGTTTTTGATGAATCTGTTATGTTGAAGCTCATGCAATGAATTATTATTATAGTGAGCATTGCTGTTTTCACTGGTTCATATGCAGAATATAAAATCTAATGTTGTTAATCTTCATTCATTCCTTACCGATGGCTGTTGGTTCCATCCTCTGAACCAAGTTGGCCTTATAACAAGCTTGTGCCAGCCAAAAACCTCTCTAGCTAAGCTTTTACCATTAGTGCTCCAGGTCCCTCTCCCTGTTAACGCAGATCTTGTTTGCTGTGTAGCCGAAAAGCCGTGTCAAGCCAGCTCTCAGCTAAGTACTTAAAGTTTTTTGATATTAAAACCGTTTTCTGAATAATTTTCCTACCTTTTTTATTCTCATACCTTTCTATAGTCTGTAGCTAGTTTAACCATTATTTAACTATCTCTTTTCAACTACCTTCTCAGTAATTCTTTTCAAAACAAGTTTATTGTTTTAACATATAATTTTATACAAAAAATAGGTATTATTATAATATTCAACAAACAGATCAATTAATTAAACCATATGAGCCCAGTATCAGTAATTCTTAAGTACCATTGGTGGTACTGCCTTTTTCCCTTACACTCTGAGGTAAAATTTTATATAACATTGTTGGTATTTCCCGCTCCCTCCATTCTCTATATCGCTTTCGCTAAAAAAAAAAAAAAACCTTCCTCTATCTCTTTATTATTGTTTGTGATTAATTTGTATATACCGTTTGTATACTATTTATTTATTTATTTATTATTTATGTCAGAAAAAAAGGAATGTCAGGTTTCAAACAGTGCAACCACTGTGGTCGCAAGATGTCAAACTGTGACTTACATGTCTCTTGTGTATATTGTCTGGGGGTTTCTCATTTTTCAGTCCAACCTCCTTGTACCATTTTCCAAGGGTTCAGCTGTTGAATGCTTAATGAGAGAAAAAATAAGTTGATTTTGAAGGGCCTCCTTAAGTTGCCCTTCTCAGAGGCTATTTCTGCATCAGAGGGCTCACCACCTCTTAGAAAAGAGCATAAAAAGAGACCACTTTCGGTTCCTTCTTCATCCCCGGGTGATAAGAAACAGAAACCAAGGCAAAAAGTACCAAAATTGATTTTGTCGACTCCAGAGCCAAAATTGGCTTCTACGGCACCGTCCTTGTGCCATCTACAAAATTTCTGTCATTGGCAACTGTTACTGCACCGACTATGTCTGCGGCACCGATATTACCTAAATTGAAAATTTTTGCCTTGGTGCCAGGGTCTATACCAGCTTATTGAAAGCTAATAACATCAAATGCTAGTTGAGCGACCTCTAAAGGTTGAACAATCAAAATAGCGAAGACACGGAACACAGATTTTTTTTCCCAGGGGAAAAAAATCGCTGGGCTTGTCAGGAGTTTGCCATTTCCTCCATTGTGGTGTGATCTCAGAGTTGGTATATTTAAGTGGGGGTGGGGTAGCGTTCAATGTTTTCAGCTTTTGATAAGCTGATATAGACCCCGGCACCATCTTTAAAGATTTTGACATTGACACTGATCACAGTAACCACCATATCTACGACATCAAGCTTGCCTACAGTGTCTGTCCCATCAGCTTTCATACCTGACATTCCTCCCATATGGATCTCCAGTCTTGAGACCGTGGTTCTGATAGACCACTCAGCACGGACCTGATACTCCCCTACTGTGGATCCTTTCTTGGGGCAACAGTTTAGCCCTTTCTTAGAACATCCTGACTCCCCATTGGGGATATCTACTAGATCAACCAGGAACCTCTCGGAATTAGACGTGGTACATCTTGTGGACCAGCTGCTGAAGGCCAGATGGGTTTCTACACCTTCCAAAACTCCCTACCTATCTGGACTTGGGAGCCTATCTGCACGGACTCCAACTTATTCTCCTCCTTTGACTTCCTTGCAGGCTTCGAAGTTCTCAGCACCAACACGCTTTATTGTTCCCATGCCTTTGGCTCCACTGGTGGATCACACCATGGTTCTGGAGCTGACCCTTTGGCATTCGACTCCTTTGGAGCCAGGTCTTCACCAGGTTCAGGATTGGACTGCAGACTCCGGGGTGCCTGGTATGGCACTGTTTTTATCTACGGTGCTGTCTAACACAGTTCCAGGAGTCGTGATGGTACCGACCCCCCCCGTTGGAGCTCCACCCTGGGGAGTGGGTTTGTCGGAGCTGGGTGTGACCTCATTTCTGAGGATGTCTTTTTCAGTTCTGGGCTCCCATCCCTCTTCAGGTGGACCTGCTATCCAGGCGATGGAGAGGGCTCTTGCCTCTGTAGGCAAACTATCAGTGTTGGCACACCAAATATGTCCTTCCTCTGAGCCCCAGCTGACACAGACCACTGCATTGGGACATCGAGCACAAGAGCCTCAGGATACCCTACTACAGGGGACCCCCTCTTCGGAGTCCTCATCAGAAACCCCCGCTGAAGAGGTGCCATGTAAGAGGACGTGCAAGCGGAGTCCCTCACCGAGGATATGGACTATTATGAAGGGGGAGGGGTCCCCATGGTCACCCCCTGATGATGTCTCTTTTGGAGACATCCTGGAACTCCTGAAACAGAGGGGTAGCCCTCTACTTCCTGGGCGACTCCCACCTGTAGATGAGCTGGTTCAACTCATCGTGCAGCTCACATGGAAGTATCCTGATACTATTGAACCAATCCCATAGAGACCAGTCAAGTTTTTATACCCTCCTGAGCAACATCCACACTGGTCCAAGGCTCTTCCTGTAGACAATATGGTGGTGGCAGCTGTCACTAAAAAGGAGCTTGCTGAGGAAAGCCAGACTGTTGACCACCCAAACAGGGAATCTTGGGCAGTGGACAGGTTAGGGAAGTGAGTTTTTGCATCATCAACCTTTGCTGTTAGGTCTTTGAACCACCTGGCACATTTCACTAGGCTTCACAGAGACTTAGTCTCCTAACTCTCTGAAACCTTATCAGGAGCAGTCTCTGATGAGGCACGTAACAAGGTTGCCTCACAGCTTGCTACCCAGGTATCTATATCCAACTCCTCCATGTGTTTGATTTCCCATGCTACTGAAGTACCAGCTAGAGCAGCGGGTACAGGTGTTGTCATGAGATGTCACACCTGGATGTGCCTCTGTGATTTTGCGGACCCTTTTAAGCCTTCCTTTCTGAGCTCTCCAGTGGAAGCTTCTTCACTTTTGGGCCCAAAAGTAAAAGACACATTGGCCAGGTGTAAGAAGGATGGCAAGACCCTGTCTGCTGTGGGCATTCATTTTTCCACCCCTCAACGTCCCTATTCAAGGAACCAGAGGAGTAGAAAGACATGGCACAAGAAATCTCAGGGTCCTTTCCGTGACACACATGATGAGTTTACTTCCCAGGGCAAAGAAGGTAACTCTTCAGGAAGGAGCCCCTACAGAGGCAGAGGGGGTCCGCGCAACCAGGGGTCCAGAGATCCTTTCTCTGGACAACCTTATCAGCGCTCCTGAGGAGTGGCCCGATTCCTTTCCTCTGGAAGCAGTCGGAGGACAATTTTCCCTTCACCTTTCTGCCTGGCTGACAGCAACTACAGATTCTTGGGTGCAGCAGATCATAATCAGAGGTTACCATATCCCATTCAGTCTTTACCCAAAGTTTTAAGGACAAATTCCTGACGTTCCACCCAGTCAAAGGGAAACAGTAGCTCTGGAAATACGAAGGCTGCTTCAAAAAGCGTCATCCAGACAGTCCCTCCAAACCAGATAGGACCCAGATTCTTTTAGTGCCAAAAAAACAGGACTGGAGACCAGTTCTAGATCTCAGCATCCTGAACAAATTTATTAAACAGGAAAAATTCTGGATGGTCATGTTTCATTGTATCCTTCCGTTTTTGGAGAAAGACGATTTGATGTGCTCAATAGATCTTCAGGATGCATAATACCACAAAAAATGGACAAGCACTCCAGAAGATTCCTTCACTTCCAGCTAGGAGCTAATCACTTACAGTTCCATGTGCTACCCTTCCGACTCTCTACAGCCCCCAGAGTGTTCACCAAGTGCATGGCAGTGGTAACAGCTCACTTGAGACTTCAAGGATTCCAGGTGTTTCCATATTTAGACGACTGGCTCCTCACCACCCCCACCAAGCATCTACTGGAAATAGCTCTAAATTACACTCTCAAACTGACAGAATTCCTGGGAATCTCAATAAACTGGAGAATGTGCAGCTTAGTTCCCTGTCAAACCTTGGAATTTATATTGGCAGTTTTCAATACACATGCTTGCCTAGTCTCTCTTCTGAACCACAGATTACACAGGATAAGATCCCAGATCTGGATGATACTCTGTCAAAACCTAGTCTCTACTTGGGCAGTTCTTTAACTCCTGGGCTCCATGGCAGCATCAGTTACCATAGTCCCCTTAGCAAGACTACACATGAGAATTCTCCAGTGACTCCTACTGACACAGTGGTATCCCTTGCACCATCCATTGTCTTTTCAAATACATATAACTCAATGATGCAAAAAGGATCTTATATGGTGGATGAAGCCAGACAAAGAGCTATGGAGTCACCCCTTCTGCCCACTTCAGCTCAGGACAACAGTAATCGCGGATGCTTCCCTGATAGGGTGGAGGGTTTTACCAAGGGGAGACTGTCCAAGGCACTTGATCAGACATAGAGGGCAATCTGCATATCAATGACCTAGAAATGAGGGCAGTGATTCTAGCATTGCAAGCATTTCAATCCACTCTTCCATCAGGGACAATTGCTATACAGTCCAACAACATGTCAGTAGTCTGGTACATCAACAAACAAGGGGGAACCAAGTCCTACCCGTTGTGCCGAGAAGCCATGAGAATTTGGCAATAAGTGATAGCTTCTGGCCACTTTGTGATAGCAATGCATATTCCCTGGATTTCCAATGTGATTGCGGACAAGCTGAGCAGATATATCCTACTGCCTCAGGAGTGGTCCTTCAATCCGGTCGTGGTGGCGAAGATTTTCAGCTGCTGGGGTCAGCCCTACTGCGATCTTTTCACCTCCACACTAAACAACAAATGCAGCAGCTACTTTGCCCTTATCCCCCCACAGAGGGAATCCCTGAGGGATGCTCTGATACACGACTGGCCCATGGGACTTCTGTATGCCTTCCCTCCCTTCCCCTTGATTCCCCTTGTTCTAAGGAAGGCCTTTCATCTGAGAAGCAAGGTAATCCTCATTGCCCCTTACTGGCCTTGACAAATTTGGTTTCCCTTCCTTTGGCCTCACCTAGTACGCCAGCCCTAGATTGTGGATCCAACTCTGGAACTGATCTCGCATCCACAAGGGTTGATGCACCTCAGCCTTCCCAACCTCAAGCTGACACCATGGTTTCTCCACTTCCAGTAATAGCCAGGCAGAGTAACCTTAGCTCCCCAGTATGTCATATCCTTCTGACTTCACATAAACCATCCACCAGGAAAATCTATCTCAACAAATGGAAGAGATTCCTTATTTGGTCCGAACAAAGAAAACTGGATCCTTGCTCAGCTCCTGTTACTTTGGTTTTAGATTATCTCTTGAATCTTCTACAGTCAGGAGTGGCATCCTCCACAATTCAAGTCCATTTGGCTGCAATTTCAAGACTTTCATAACAGTTTCCAAGATTCATCCCTTATCTCCCATTGCCTCTGCAAAACCTTTCAAAAAGGGTCTCACACATCAGACCACCTTTCAAAGAACCAATTAACCCTTGGGATTTAACGCTGGTGCTACAATCTCTGACACAACCACCTTTTAAGCCTGTGAAGTCTTGTGATATGAAGTTTTTGGCCTGGAAATCACTGTTTTTAGTAGCCATAACTTCAGCTGGACACATATCTTAGCTTCAGGCATTATGCATCAAACGTCCTTATATGATCTTTCATAGGGACAGAGTGTCACTCCGGACTAACCCCTCCTTCCCTCCGAAAATTATCTCAGAATTGACAATTAACCAGATGATTGACTTTCCTGTCTTTTTTCCAAACTATTCAAATAAAGGGGAATACTGCCTTCATTTGTTGGATGTACATAGACAATTAAATTTTTATCTGCACAGAACAGAACCAGTATGTAAATCAGACCAGCTGTTTATGTCTTTCTTAGATCCGAAATTGGGGAATCCTGTTTGTAAAGTGACCTTATCAAAGTGGTTGAGAAACCGTATATCCTTCATTTACCAAAAGAATAACATTCCTGTACCGAGCAAGGTCAAAGCACACTCAACCAGATCAATAGCAACCTCTGTAGCTTTTCATTCAAGGGCTTCAATGGCTGATATCTGTGCAGATGCAAGCTGGTCTACTCCCCATACCTTTATTACTCATTACAAATTGGACCTGGTCTCCAGGGGAAGAACATCCTTTGGTTCAATGGCACTCAGGAACCTTTTTCCATAAGGCCGACCAGGACATAAAGTAGCTAGGGACTCTGTCCCATCAGTAAGGAATTAATGAAGATTAACAACATCAGATAAAAAAGTTATGTTTTTACCATAATGTTCCATCTGTTTATCTTCATTCATTCATTACGTCTCACCCACCTTCCCCCTCCAGAGGCTCCTGGAGGATTGGATTGGGTCCTAATTCTGTTTTTAGGGTTTCTGCTCAGAAAAAGCCTCTGCTTTCCTATCTCAGGCAAACATGATCTGAGGTAACAGGGAGAGGGGCACTATGGGTAAAAGCTTAGCTTGAGAGTTTTTTGGCTGTACGAGTTTGTTATAAGGCCGACTCGGGTCCAAGGAAGGAACCGACACTCATCAGTAATGAATGAATGAAGATGAGCAACACAGATGGAACATTATGGTAAGAACATAACTTCTTTTTCATTGCAGGTGTTGATGTGAGTGGGTTAGCTTGGAAGGGCTGGGTTTGAGGAATCTAGAATATTGATGCTTCTTGTATTGCTAGCACTAGAGTTGCACTTCACTTTATCTGCCTCTATAGAGCAATGCTTTAGACGAGAAGCAAGAAGAGTTCACAGCAGTAGTGGTCTTTGCACTGTCTCCATAGCTGTGCAGTCATGGAGATAACATATTTAAAAAATGTGCAAGGAAGTTAAAGTCCTCACACATGGAAGTGCAAGACACTTTGCACCCTTGCAAAAAAGCACTGTTTTAATGATATTTCTATAGCACTAGCCTTCTTTCTGTGGGTATACTTTTATTCAGGATGCTTATACATTAATAAGGTGTTCACCGGTTTCATTTGATGTAGATTAATCTGTTTATATATACTGTTTCAGGTCATTATAGAGTGCTTCTGTGTGTTTTTGGCATTTGCAAGAAGATTTAGCCCTTTGCATTTTTTTCTCAGTTTTGTTAAAAATAACTGTTTTAACATGCAGTAATGATATCACAATTGTTTAATATTTTCACATCAAATTTTTATCAGTGCTTGTGTGTGTTTTTGGCATCTGCAAGAAGATTTAGTCATTCACATTATTTCTCAGTTTTACTTAAAAATAACTGTTATACAGTGATGATATCATAATTTTTAATATGCTCACACCAAATTTTTATCAAAGCTTCTTCTCATGAACTGTTCAACTGTTGTTGCACAACTCTATTATTTTCAGAAGAACTTGTGCAACTATTGCTAATAATCTGGGGACTCAATGGTATGTTGAAAATTTAATATGAAAATGTTGATGTGTGAAGCATGATTAGATTTGAAACATTGTGCAACTGGCTTTAAAGCTAAAAAAGTAATATCACCATTTCATAACATTTCCACACTGTATCTCCAGCATACTATCTACGAGTTTCCATTTCGTGAATTGTGCAAATATGCAATTTTCATTGCACAGTTCCACATGAAAATGTCATTTCACAAAGTGAATGCAAATTATTTGTTGACAGAATTGCACAATGAGAATTGCCAAGTACATGGGGAGGAATCAATAGATGGTTTGCTGAAAATCTGATGTAAAACTTACAAAATGATGAATTTAGGAGTGGGTGTTAAGATCAGACATCTATTGTGTTTGTAGTATACTTTTAAGTTGAACAAATGCTAATAATATCACCTTTTCTTAATATTTTCACATCAAATTTTTAACATATCTATAAGTCCACAACTCATTTTTAAACATGTATATTAAATTATCACTTAAAGACATAGTCAATTATTATGTCATATTAATGTTTTTTTCCATTTCCGTTATTATTATATATTACACATCTTTTCTTTCTATCATCAGTCCAACATTCCACATATTGCTGAATTCTTACCTTAAACCTCACTCCTCCTCTTCCTCCTGAACATTTTCTGCATGTATTGTCCCACAATTTCCACTTATGTTTATGTAATTTCCTTCCTCCCTTTTCAAAAATCCTTCTTTCAGTTAATTGTTCTCTTTTATAATATTCAATAATTCAAACACAGTTGGTTTAGACTGATTTCCATTTTCCAGTGATTACCTATTTCCAGCCAACATAATTAAATGTAATAAGGTCTTACTATGTCGAGGCAATTCAGATCTGGGGTTGCAGCTGAAAGGAATAATTTCATTAATTACAGATTTGTCAAATTTGCCTGAGAAATCACGGAATAAAAGGAGAATGGATTTTGTAGTCCACTTTTTGTAATATTGTATGACTATGCCAGATTCTGGATTGTAGTACCAGCAGCTGATAATGCTTTGACTGCAGTTATAACAGTTATAACAGCGAAACATAAAACATCACTACTGTTTTGACTGCCTTAGATAGTAATAACTGATAATTTCCTTCCTTTTTAGAAACTTTTTTTCCACAGCCTTTGCATAACATCTTTGTTTCAGGCATAGAAAACCAATACCTATATGGAAGTAGATAGATGGACTAGCGGAAAAGTGAAAGGGTCCCATAATTTGCTTACGTAAAATGGATTCCTTGGAAGCAGTAGTGGCAAATTTATATCTGTGATTACAGAACCACTCAACAATCTAGCATAGGCCTGAGACCCCCAGGTTTTCTTTTAAAGGCAGAATTTAGTATAAAAATTCCCATTGTTATGCAAAATATTCTCAAATCTGACTGTAAAATGAGAAAAAAATGAAAGCATATATTGACAAAAATACATTTGCAATGGAACATTTAGCTCTGATAAAACAGTTAAAGTAAAAAAAAACATGACTTACTATTATCAGACTGTTCAAATAAAAGGGTCAGTAATTACAGTGAACAGAAATGAGTATACTGTGACTAGGCATTGCTAATGTTTAAAGAACTTTGATAAGCCTGTACTGAACGTATGGGTTCTGATTCACCTGATGTGACAAACAGTACACTCAGATAATTACACAGATGATCTCAGAGTTTAAAAGAAGCCTTGTTATTTAAGAAATTACATTTGCTATGAGGTTCTTGTCTTCTTCGTATGTACAGTATACATGTTTATGATGTGTAGACTATAGAGCTTAGGCCAAGATATATAAATTAGACTCTTAAGTTCACATATATAAAGTATTGTTCAGTGATAGAGTTATAAATATATATATTTAATTCTATGACGTTCAGTATTTCACTTGTACTTTTATCTATTACACACACAGATATGCTTGATGTGTTATTTCTTAATGTATGGTCTAATCTAGGTATAGTGACCACCTTTGTGCAGTTTTTTGGACACTATAGCAGACTGCTTCTATACTAAAATTTTTTTTCTACTTTCTAGAGGCAGAAGACAAACATCATTCAATGTACATCAAAATATTGTGCATTCTTAGGTTAAGCACACTTATGTAGGCTTCCCAATATAAAATAACCAACCACAACAACATCCTTGAATTACAGGAAGAAAATCACAAAAACACGTATATGGTATCCATAGTACTAGCAAGCATACATAAACTGTATAACAGACTGTACTCACTGCCAGCCGTCATGGCACTGCTGTTCATCACCCTTGGTAGTGCCTGTCATGAAAGGAGATATTGCCAGCCCAGCTATCTGGAATTTTGTAAATAATTATATGTCATTTGTGATTATCAGCATGATTCATATGTTTGTGTTACAAATGTATTAGAACTGTATGCCATATAAGATGGTTTGTACATGTGTGCTGAAGAAATATTTTAAGTACTGAGCATTCTGTAGTTTGTCTTTGACCTGACAAGAAGATCCATTCACCACATCTGTCTTGCTTGTTCTGTAAGTAAGTCTAGAGAACAGTATAATTCTTTTAGATATAGTCAGAAATATACTGTAGCTGAGCTTAATTTAGATGTTTTTCTTTATTTATTTAAGACTGTCCTGCAATGTTGTTGTAAATATTTCCTGTGATTTTGAACTCTGTTGTAACTGTAATTATATACTATTTTCTTATTATTTTACTATTTATTATTAAATATATTTAAACCTTTCAGTGTGGCTGATATTTGTGAGACATATTTAAGTTCTGAGAGTACTTGCATACTTATTTGGTGACACTGTGGGCCACTCCTAAAAGCCCTGCTCTTGGTCAAACTACCATTTGTATTAATAGTAACCTTACACAGTAAGACTGGACACAATTTGTTAAGGGCCTTAAAGTAGCTGATAAGGAGTGGCTGGTGGCAGTAAAACCTACCTTATAGTCTGTGCAAAAGGGGTCATAGCTACTAATCCTGTGCCAGCCTTTCCCAGGAATGTGTGTGTGTGTGTGTGTGTGTGTGTGTGTGTGTGTGTGTGTGTGTGTGTGTGTGTGTGTGTGTGTGTGTGTGTGTGTGTAAATCAAATCTCAAAAAGTGTGTGTGTCAGCCACTTGAGCAGGGACACAAAGCATTGGTTGGACAGAGAGGGTGCTGGAGGTCTTGGCTTGGCCATCTAGCTGAGATCACCACTCTCTAGATGTGCCAGTCTTATTGGGGATCTAGAGAAAGAGGAAGAAACCAGCCCTGGACTGACTGTGGTCTCTGTGTGCTCTTAAGGGGAAATTGCACTTGATGCAGAGAGCTGCATTTGGAAATACTGTATGTGTACTTGTCATCCTCCCAATGTATGTCCCCCAGTGATGCTAATGGTGAGGATTGAGGCTCTTTGATTACTGTTGCCAGTGGTGGAGCATCACGGTGCGATGTCATCCATCTACACCTAACATTTCATGCCATCCACAGCACTGAAAGTTTGAATTGTTATGGTGTAGATAGAGCCACTATATAATAGCTGTATTTGATGGGTGACCGTCACATGTATACCAGTGGGACTCATGGAGTACCTATCCCTGTGGAAAGAAGGTTTGCATGGCTTTGTGAATACTAGCTACAAGGAACTTTCAGTGATGAACGGAACATGGTGGTTTTATTTCAGACATCTGCCACAAGGATACTTTACTGGTTCCTCGAGGCCATACTACAGCAATTGTGGTTTCCATGTACCACAGAGGAGAGAACCAACCACATGCAGGCATTTTTTGATGTACCCTGTTTCCCTGAGGAACTGAGCCATAGAGTACACCCATGTTACAATAGAAACCCCACTTGGGCAGCATGGACAAAGGTATCTTAACTGCAAGGGTTTCCACGCCATCAACTGCCATGTGGTCTGTAATGCACAAAGTATAATGTACAATATGTCTGCAGACCACTAAGGTAGTAGCCATGACTGTCACATATGACATGTTTGTGACTTACATCAGTAGTTTGTGCAGGGTTTTACCAGGGGCATCGTACTGGTGATGCCAGATATGCCCTGGAGCCATGGTTAATGACACCTATTAGAAATCCCCAGACAATGGCAGAGAATGGCTAGAAGTGTGCCTGTCACAACATTCAGTCATCTTTGAATGTGTGTTTGTGCTTTTGAAGGCTTGATTCTGCTGCCTGGATGCATCAGGAGTGCCCTTCATTATGATCTTGCCACACACAGAAAGATATTCTCAGTATGTGCTATGTCACATAATATCATTATATGCAAACAGTTGCAAGAGGGCTGACATATACACAGGGATGGTGTTAGCATTGAGGAGGCCCCCAGCAAGTTTCATATTTGGGGGCACCCTGGGCACTTTCATTGTAAGTATCACCCTGATGCTGCCACCCATCCCAAGTAACCATTTAGCTCTGGCTAAACAGTTTTAAGAGTAGTAGTAAGAAGAGATAGAACTGTAGTTGTAATGCTGTTGCATTACAATAGGCCTGTGTACCACACCAAGTTGGCCCATCCCACAGGCAGACAGAAAGACATTTGCAGTGAATGGCACTTAGTTGCAGCAGTGTTGCATTACAACAACCCTGTGTACAAGGCTGGTCTTAGGTAAAATGGTATCCTTAGACATAGGGCTCCATAGAACCCCCCCCCACACTGCCCCCCCCACACACACACACACGCACATCTTCCAGTGCCCCACCCATATTTTCCTCCATTCCGGCCTCTTCATGTTGTATTAATTTATTTTTCCTTTTCTCACATGTTGTCTTACGTCTCACTCCACACTAACTGGGCAAAATTGCTGTCTAATAACTGCTAAGGTAAAAACTGAGCTAAGCCAAGGGGTGTATCTTCTGTGTGTCTGTTTGGTACTGGACTGGGATGAAAGTGAAAACATAAATGCCACAGTTTTATATATATATATATATATATATATATATATATATATATATATATATACTGTTTTGAAAAGGTGACATGATGTTAGGGAGGTCAGTTCAATGGGAAGTTTATTCCAGTAAGAACCGATAGTGTTTGATGATAGTGCCATTACAGGATGGCAGTAGTAGTGCTGTGGTAGGGTCGTCTAGGATGACAAGTTTCTTGTTTGTTTCTTAGATGTTTGAAGGTTTGATGGTCAGTAGGGCTTTTAGTGGATCTCCATTTTTTGACCATGATTTTTTTCTCTCCTCATAGTTTGTTTAGTTATAACAGATTGGGATATTTATTAGAGTTGACCAGTTATATTCTTTTTGAGTTCAGTTTGAAGGGATGAGATTGAATGCTGTTTTGTTGTATTTGATAAGTAAGAGAGGTGGGTCACTAATATTTCAGGGAGTATACCTGTTTTATAGGAGAGGTGTGGATGTTCTTGCCTGGGGGGATGTAGGAACATATTATGTTTATAGCTTTTATATATACACACACATGTATGTGTGTGTGTGTGTGTGTGTGTGTCTCTCTCTCTCTCTCTATCTCAATATACATAAAGTAAAAAAGTAGCCACCTTCTGTGTAACCCTCTGATGTCAGACTAAGATGAAATTGAAAGAACGAATTGAACTTAGTAACATATTTCAACCTGTTGCTTCCAGACATACATAAACAACAACATTCCTCCTTACCCCTACCTCCAAAAAACATCCACCTTTATATGCATTTGATGTTTGATTATAAAGAAAGTGAAAACATAATGATCACCATACTGTATTCCAAATTATTGCTTCTAGACAGTGCATTGCCCCGTCACAACGTATGGTGATACTTAGTGCACACCTCTGAGATTAATAATGCCCAAACTGTCCCCATCCCCTACTCAACTTAGTGACCTTCTGTGCATGATTCTGGGGTTTGTGAAGAAATATTAATGACCACACTGCCCCAATCCCCTACAAAAGCTATGGTGAAATTCTGTGCATACCTCTGAGGATTGATTGTGAGGAAAATTAAGGAAATAACTGCAACAGCCACAATACAAGCTGCAATAATCTTCTGTGTACATCTCTGAGTAGGGCTAGGTTTGGAATAACTGGACTTTCAGGCAGAAAGCACCAATAATGGAAAATACAAAGACACTCTCCTTTCTCCTGTCAAATATATGTCACAAACAACTCTAACCCAAAAGAAACCGCCGACTGTGATAAACAAAGAGGCCAAATAACAAAGCAAGGCTTTTTATGCACCAATAAGTCTATGCCATGCATATGTGGCCCATATACTTCTAGAGGTCATCACAGACACACACATCTTGTAAAACACCAACAAGTTCAGCAAGGATTATGGTGTTGTCAGCCTGTTCCAGTATTATGGCCCTGCACATATGCTGTGTTAATCCATTGAGATTGCTAGCTCAGATGGGGGCTGGTGTCTAGGCATGAAACAACATCCACCCCTGGCTTCCATGTGCTCACTGGAGGTTGCAACAATCAAGGGGAAACACACTGCAGGAGAATATATCCCCCTCTTTCTCTCTCTAGACCTGTCTGCAACATCCTGAATTTGTGTGTCCTCCTTTGTGTCTGGGGGTGGGTTCCAAAGACACAGAGGCTATGTCTTCTGTCTGGGCTGGGGATGTTGACACAATATTGCCCATGTCCATCATGGACACCATTACTCCTGGTCATGCCAAACTTTGGCTGCCATCATAATCAGAGGCTTACAAGTCTCTAACATCAGGCAGCTTTATATCCATGGTGGAAGAGCCTGACAAAACTTCACCTATGAAGATACCAAAATAAATTACCCATACTTATTAAGACCTGTCACCAAAGTAGAACAGAGTGTGTGTTGTGACTTTAAGAAGCATTGGACACATGCATATAAATAGGGAGCATGTGCAGGCAGCAGTGCATTTTGAGTGAACAGCCAGAGTGTTAGCATGTATGAGTGCAGTAGTCAGTCTGTTATGTTTATTTAAGTTTAAGTTACTAAGCCTCAATCCTGATGTGTTTGTATGGAATAAAGCTGCTTGAACCAAACCCACAACTGTTTGCCTGTTTTATCCTGACTGGACAAGGGACATGGTGTTAGAAGCAGCATACCTGAACAACATGGTACCAGGAATAGAGTATCTGAACGACATGGTGTTAGAAGTTTCGTCCCAACCTGCTCAATCAATTGAAAAAGGACAGAAACAAATTTCAGGTAATAAAATTTCGCATAAATGATTTACTTCATAAAGAAAACAATACAAAGCATTTGCAAAGCACAAAACACATTATTAATCAAATGAAAAGCACAAAGCATATTATTGATTAAACAAAATGTTCGAAGCCATGATATTTCATAAGAATATTCAAAATACTTATGACAGCATTCAGAACTACTTCTGATTTGCATAATGAGCCATGTTAAAAGTAAAATGAGCACAAGAAAAGTATAACAAGCATGATAGAAGTCAAACAAGCATAACAAGTACAATAAAAGGGCAACATGAGCATGGGAAAGCAAAGCGGTTGCAATTTTTTTTAGTAAATGACCATGCATTTTGATATGAGCTACTATTTTGTATTGAGTAAAGCTATTCAAAGTATAACTAGAGTTATTTGAAGTATCTCAGATTGTGCAAAGTGCTTCCAGTGTGTGCTTTATTACGATTCAATTATTTCGAAGAGTTTACTGTGTGCAAAGTACAGTTCATTCACAAAGTGCAGTCATTTTGAAGTATTTCTTACATTGTACAGAGTTATTTCGCAAAGTACAGTAATTTCAAAAAGTTTCTTGTGCTGTAGAGTTATTTCGCAAAATGCAGTCATTTCAAAGTGTCTCATACTGATAAGGGTGGTTTCACAAAGTACAGTAATTTCAAAGTGTTCTTGTGCTACAGAGACTTATTTCACAAAGTGCAGTTATTTCAGAGTGTCTGCTGTGCTGTTGAGCATAATTATAAATTCTGGCATAAATTTCTGACGTATATGTGTGTATGTTCATACATAATTCCAAGGGTCTTTATTACTATGTGTTGGCATGACAGAGGCATCTTGCAGATCCAGTCCACTTGTGTTTGATCATAATATTGCAGAAAATTGGAGAATATTTGAGCAGGCAGGAATATGATATTTTCATACAAGCATCTTTTTCTGACAAAGATGCATGTATGAGGGCATTTATTCTGCTTAATCTAGTGGGGTCAGAAGCCATTGAAAGAGAGCGTTCATTTGCGTATGCACCAGCAGTATATGCAGGAGAAGGGGAAACCATCATATTGTTGTACAAGCTGAATCAAGGGAGGACCCTGAGTGCTTGAAATGTAAATTTAGAGAAATGTGTAAACCCCAGACAAATGTTACATTGGAGAGGCACTTATTTTATAAAAGGGACCAAACCAAAAGCCAGGAGAAACTTTTGCAGCTTAGATTACTAACTTCAGAAACAAAGCTAAAATGTGCAGATTTGGTGATGTGAAAGGCAAGTTGATAAAGTACAGGCTTGTGTGTGGTGTTAATGCTGCAGTGAGAAAGATTTTGCTTTGAAACAGTGATTTAATGTTGATTAAAGCTATAGAGATTTGTCAAATACACGAGCTTACAGAAAGGAAAACAAACATGCTTGCAAGTGATAAGAGCATGATTTCAGCAGCCTCTAGAGCAAACATAGACAGCATGCAGCATGTGGCTAACAGAAATAGGCCTGACCCAAGATACTTAAACAAAGCATTAAAGAGACCTCACCAACCTATGCATACAATCAAGGAAGTTGCTATCCTCATGCCCAATGCCACTCTTTTTTCTGTCTTAGATGTGAAGAGTTCATTTTGGCAAGTAATGCTTGATCACAAATCTTCACTACTGACTTCATTCAGCATGCCATTTGTTAGATACAGACTTCTCAGAATGCCTTTTGGAATAAATTATGCCAGTGAAGTCTTTCAGCGTGCAATGGACCAAATTTTTTCAGCCTATCTGTGTGTTATAATAGTAGATTATTTACTAGTTGGAGGCAATTTATTTATTTATTTATTTATTTATTTATTTATTTATTTATTTATTTATTTGCAGTTGGTTTACCAGGATGGTCCATTGGGCCAAAAGAACCCGTTTTCAATGGAGTCCTGGGGAGAAAAGCTCCAGTAAACTAACAAACTAGGTACAAACAATAGAATGATAATAAAAATAAAATAAAATTGTACAATTGTAAAAACAACACACATTAAATTCAAAATTCAGGACATATTCAAACAGTACAATCTAGTGAAAGTGAGGATACTATACACATATAGAGTAGTTAATTTGATAAGGAGCATATGCTTTATAAGGTACAGTCAGGTAACATGAGTGGAAGATAAGAAGTAAATACCAAATATTTATGAGGGATGGGAGCAAGAGCATTCCCACTGGGACCTTAGATACATATGTAGAGATTTTTTGAACATGTAGTGATTGGGAGTGCGAATGGATGGTGGGAGTGAGTTCCAGAGGCGGGCAAGGTTAAATGATAGTAAGTTTTTACCTGGGGGACGATTTGGTTTATGTACTTCTAGTAGGTTTTGATTATTTGACCTTAAAACTCTATCTGGTAGGTACATTTTGAAGGCAGAAGACAGGGAGGGACAGAGAGATGGATTGAGAATGAGCTTGTGAGCTAAGGTTAGCTGAGTATAGTTGAGTTGATTAGGAAGTTCAAGCCAATTTAGTTTTTGGAGAGAGGAACAGTGGTGAGTGGAGGACCTATGACCATTTGCGAACTTAGCGATTTTGTTATAGCAAGAGGAAAGTTGTTTTTTTAGAGAGGACTGAAGATTGGTTAGCAGAGGGGCTCCATAGAGAAGGGAGGCATAAGAAAGGAAGAAGAGAGAGTGATTTTAGAGGGGCTAGTGAGGTACTGATTCTGGCGATAGAGCATGCCTATTTTTTGATGGGTTTTTTTTATATTTAGTTGTAGATGTGAGTTGAAATTAAGCTGGTTGTCAATTTGGACACCAAGTAACTTGGTTTCAGACACCAGTTCCAGGGGTGAATTATTTTCACTAGTGATTGAGAATGTATTGAAATTGAATGGAGTATTTTTTGAGGGGGTAAATACCATAAGTTTAGTTTTGGAGGCATTAAGAGCCAGGTGGTTTGTTTTCATCCAATGTTCAGTGATTGAGAAAGCTTCTTGAGTAAGCTTTTGGAGCATAGAGGGAGATGTGGCAGAACAGATAATGGTAGAATCATCTGCATATTGGATGATGCTAGAGAATGGAATGGCTTTGTAGAAATCATTTATAAATATATTGAAAAGAAGGGGACCGAGAATGGAGCCTTGTGGAACTCCAGTGGGGGTGCTAAGAAAAGAGGAAGTGGCCTTTTTCCATTTTATAGCTTGGAATCTATTTGATAGATAGCTGAAGAACCAGTTCACAGAGGAGGGGGAGAGATTCAGTTTTGAAAGTTTAGTTAAGAGTAGGCTGTGTGAGATAGTGTCAAAGGCCTTAGAGAGGTCAAGTAGTAGGGTGGAGACAATTTGGCCAGAGTCACGTGCTTTATTGACAATCTCAAGATAGGAAAGGAGGGCTGTCATAGTGCTATGATTGGGCCTAAAGCCGTGTTGAGTGGGGGTTAGAAGGTTGTTATCTAAGAGATGAGGTAAGAGTTGAAGTTGGACACACTTTTCTAGGAGTTTAGAAATGGGGGACAGGATAGCAATGGGACGGAAGTTGTTGACGTTACAGTTATTACCACCTTTGTGCAGCGGAATGATGAAAGCTTGTTTCCAGAGTTGGGGCACTGTACATTCTTGGATGGAACGGTTGATTAGCATGCTTAAAGGATAGGCAATTGCTTCAGCAGCTATACTAAGAAAGTGAGAGGGAATATTATCAGGTGCATTAGTGCATGGCTTTAATTTCTGAAGGAGTTTTTTTATTGTAGAAGTGGGTATGGGTTTTAGTGAAAATAAAACTGAGTGGGGAGAGAGAGAAGTAGAGGATGGTAAGGAAGAGGTTGAAGTTGGAGTAGGAGGAGAGGTGGAGTATAGACAGTGAGTGGATGGGAGTGAGGAAGGAGTGGTAGAGTATGGTGGAATGTTAGTAGGAGAAGGTCGGGGTATTTTAGGTGGTGTGGTGGGGCTGAAGAATGAGGAAGTTAGTTTGCTAATAGATTCAATGAAAAAGGAGTTGAATTGAGTAGCTAAGTCTAAATCTGGGGCATTAGGGTCTGGGGTAGGGGTTTGTGGCTTACTGGGATTAAGGAGGGTAGAAATTCCTTTCCAAAACTTTTGAGGATTTGTTTTATTATTGTTTTGGAGTGTAAAGAAGTATTTTTGTTTATCAGAGATAATAGACTTTTTTACTTTATTTCGAAGAGTTTTGTACTCAATATGATGTTCGGGGGTCTTGTTTTTCTGATGTAGTCTCCAGGCTTTATCTCTAAGGCGCATGGTTGATAGTGTGTTTTTGGTAAGCCAGGGGACAGAATTAGCTTTTATTCTTTTTGTCCTCAGAGGGGCTTGGGTGTCTAATATTTCTAGGAATATTGAGTTAAAGTGAGCAACTGCGTCTTCTAGCGTGTTCTTAGGTTGTTCCAGTTAACTGCTTTTAGGGAATTTAAAAAGGTTGTTGGGTTGAATTTTTTGTGGTTATGGGTAGAAATATAATTGTGGGTGCGGTATAAGGTACTAGGGAGTCGATAGGTGAAAGTGGGCATGTGATCGCTTAAAGGATCGGAAAGGGTACCACTGTCTGAGAAATAATGGGGGTGTGACACTAGAATCCAATCTAGTATACTGCCACAAGAGCTGTTTTTAGAAGGGTGTGTAACAGTGTTGATTAGCTGGGAAAAGTTATATAGGTTGATGTTAAGGGGGGTAGTTGGAGAGTGGATGCAGGCCCAATTAATATTTACATCTCCTAGGATTATGGTTTCATTGTTGATGTTGTTAGAGAGCCAGGAGAGGATATCTTCAAGAGTGGAGATATTGTCTCCTGGGGGAATGTAGAGGGATGCTAGACATATGTGTTTATGCTTATTAACTTGTAGGAGAGTTAGAAGTAATTTGGCGTTGTTAAATTGTGGAACAGGTTTTTCATAAGGAGTAATTAGTAAGGCAGATGAAAATAGGAGAGCTACTCCACCTCCTTTTTTGTGGGTCCTGTCTTTTCTGAAGATAGAGTAGTTAGGTGGAACTATTTCAGAGTCTTTTATAGAGGGTTTTAGCCATGTTTCTGTGATAGATAGGATGTCAGGTTTGTTGTGCATGAGCCAGGCATGGAGGGTTGTGACTTTGTTGACTATGCTTTGGGAGTTCAAAGAAGTGAATAATATAGGTTTGTGTGTGGAGGTGGAGGGGCCTGGGTTGGGATGGATATCGCCTGATAAGAGAGTGACGATCAGATGAGTGATTGGATTAGTGAGGCAGTTTAGCAGTTTGATAAAAGGATTGTGTTTTATTGTGATAGTAAAAGGGTTCATATTTGTTATGGGAGTGGAGAGTTTTTGAGAGCTGAATAGTTTGTATGAGAAGGATAGAAGATGGTTTATAGGGTATAGATGGGGAGAAATAGTTGAGTGTGAAAGAGTGAGAGGGGAGTTAAGATGGTTAGTTATGTGATAGCATTGTGTGTGGAAGCAGGTACTGGGTTGGGTGAGGTAGTAAAGATATGAAAGTTTAAGAAGTAGTAGAAGTAAAATTGAGATGGATGAAGGTTTGAAAAGCATGTTGATTAAGGTTGCTTGGTAGTGTTATATTGTAAATATTCAGTATAGGCTTATAAGGAGTGTTATACAAGATTACTAAGGTGGAAGTTTGAAGGATAGTGTGGAGTTATGAGTAGGTAGGGTGGAGGGGTGTGGTTGCTGTGGAAGGATAATGTAGAGTAATGAGTAGGTAGGGTGAAGGGGTGTGGTTGCTGGAGTAGGTATTGGTAGAGGGAAGAGGATCAATTATCAGAGAGAGAGTTTGGAGTTAGGGTTGATAGTGTTGAGAGGAGGAGGGTGTGGTTAAGGTAATTGGTGAGAATAGGGTGTGTCTAGGGTGTTGGAGGTTGATCAGGCGGAGAGGAAGTGGGTGTGGTTACAAGAGGGATATAGCTAGAGGTGCTAGGGGCGGGTGGAATTTGGGGGCAGGGTAGGGGAGCGGAGTGAGCCCGAAGGGCGAACGGAGCGGGAAGAAACCAGGAGAAGATCAAGAGCCAATCAGTGGAGCATAGATTACAGAAGCAAAGCATGACAGAAACCTTAGGAAAGTTCTGGAAAGAGCACCTGAAGTTAATCTAAAGCTCAGTCCTCTGAAATGTAAATTCAGGCTACCTGAAGTTACTTATGTTGGTCATTTATTTACCACTTCAGGCTTATAACCAGATCATTCCAAACAAACAGCCATTCTTGAGATGCCAGCTCCAGGCAATGTCCAAGACTTACAGCGTTTTCTTGGTATGGTTAACTATTTGGGCAAGTTTATACCAGACTTCAGTGAATTATCAGCACCCTTGAGAGAGCTGACCCTCAAAAATGTTACCTGGTCATGGTTGGGACAACACCAGAGAGCATTTGATGACCTGAAAGAGAGAATTGCCAGTCCACCAACATTAAGATACAATGATGTCCACGAAGTAGTAATTCTTTCCTGTGATGCTTCAAAGTTTGGTCTTGATGCAGTTATCACAGTCACAGTAGTTAACCACCAAGCCATCACAGCAGTTTCTTCAAGAGAACAGACAGTAGCCTATGTATCTAGAACTCCTCAAACTGAGATGCACTATGCTCAAACTGAGAAGGAGCTTTAGCAATTGCATTTGCATGTTCGAAGTTCCATAGTTATATTTATGGCCAAGCTATCCAAATTAAGATTGATCATCAATGCCTAGTCACTCTTTTAAAAGAAGCATATGCATACAGCTCCAGCAAGACTACAAAGAATGATGCTGAGATTATAAAAGTACAACTTTAAAATGGTCTATACAAAAGGCAAACTTCTTTATCTGGCTGATACTGTATCCAGATCACACAGAAATACTACAGAAAAGCTTGATGCAGAGAAGTTTGACTTTGATGTCATTGAAGTGCGTCATTTGTCTACCATGAGACTTGATGAGCTAAGACATAGGTTCATAGGTAGGTACTAGGCTATCGGCCCAAGGGTCTAAGTAAGCCTAGCCAACAAAGTTCCCTGGCTTACGCCAACCCAAGAAAGTTAATTTCCTGTGCCCCTATTGAGCAGAGACACACAAGAGATCCCAGGGGTGTATTTCCTATTTCCCATCCACTCATCAAGATTTTTCTTGAAGAGTGTTAATGAGGAACTTTGCTTGACATAGATGGGTAGCTTGTTCTAGAGTATGGGAAGTCTCTGGGGCAGGAATCTATCCCTCCAGCAAGTCCTGTTTATTGTGGTGACAAGGTTTAGGTCCCTAGAGCTTGTAGCTCGGATGGATTGGGATTACTTTAGGTGTAGCATGTCCAACAGTTCTGAGTTTGACATAGCTTTATATGTTCGGCAGAGATCATCTCAGAGTAGGCAATATGCTGCAGAGCAAAACTGGAGTTTTTTGAGATGATCAGAGTAGGGCATCTGTTTGAGGCTAGTAATTCTCTTTGTGAGGTACTTCTGTGGCCTTTCCAGCTGCTGCAGATGTCTTGTAAGGTACATTCCAAAAGGGGCATTGTACTCTATAATGGGTCTAATGAGTGTCGAGTAGAGGGGAACAATGATCTCTTTTTTCCTGGATGAGAACCCTTTTGAGATGAGGTGTGCTATGTAGAAGGATTTCCTGACCACTGTGGCAATGTGATTATCAAAGGAGAGACTACTGTCCACCTGGGTCCCAAGGTCTCTTATCACACATTCAGTGTTAAGACTGCTGCCTATGTGGTAGTTCATGGGTACAGAGTATTTACCAAAGGGGATAACAATGCACTTTTTGGCACTGAGCTTGAGGCCATGGCTCTGACACCAGGCATCTGTCTCAGTGAGGCCCTTCTGTAGGATGTCCACATCATTTGGGGACTTGACTATAGTTCCTAGTGAACTTCATTAGCCAGAGGCCTTCTGTGTTAGCCTGTACTTCAGAGAAGTAGACACCAAACAGGAGAGGTCCCAGGACCGAACCCTGTGGTACTCCACTTGTCACTAGTTTGAAATCAGATTTGGGGTCTGCAACTTTTACAGTGTGAGTTCTGTCAGTGAGCCAGTTAGCAACCCATCTTGTGACATAGGGATTTATACCTAGTTTAGTTTAGCTATAATTCCAGAATGGGGGATGGTGTCGAAAGCCTTGGTGAGGTCAAGATAGGCTGTGTGAACCACCTTACCCTCATCTATGGCTTTGGTGACTGCCTCAAAGAAGTCGACCAGGTTCAGGAGGCAAGATCTGCCTTTCACAAACCTGAACTGGGTGGGGTCCAGAGTTTGGAGGTTACCAATGCCTTGGTTTATGAATTCCATGATAATACATTCCATGGCCTTGCAGACGAGGCTCAGCAGGCTAATAGGGCGATAGTTCCCAGGATCAGTGGTGGCTCCCCCTTTGTGGAGTGGGATAAATGTTGCTGTGTGCCATTCAGTGGGCACAAAGCCTGACGTAAGGCTATGATTGAACATGGTGCTTAGGTGGGGAGCCAGTTCGTTCTGAAGTTCATGTAAAACGCAGCCTGGGATGTTGTCTGGTCCTATGGATGCTGTGTTTTTGGCTTTAGAGAGTGCTGCTTTTACCTGTGAAGTTGTGATTACAGAGACTCTGCATTCTTCCTGTATAGATTTGGGCCCTTTAGGAGGTGAGAGGTGGGTAAAGTTAGCACTAAACCTATCTGCTAGGATGTTGGCAATATCAGTATACATTATACAAAGACTGATCCAATTTTACAAAAGCTTAACCACTTCATCAATGTTGGATGGCCGTCAAAGCAATCTTGTGTACCAACAGAAGTGCAACCTTATTTTCCTTACAGAGATGAGATATTGATGGAAGATGGTATCATTTTCAAAGGCTCTAAAGTTGTCGTTTCTATTCATTACAACATGAGTACATCCAAATTTTGCATCGTGGTGACCCAGGTTTTAAAGCTACCATAAGAAGGGTGAGAGGACTAGTATTTTGGCCTTCTCTGTCAAAAGATATCAATAAAGTACTTTCATCTTGTTCAGTATGCATTAGTGCTAAACCACATTTGAAAAAAGAGCCACTTCAGCTCAGCCAGATTTCTGAACTACCTTGGTCAACAGAAGCCACTGACATATTCGAGTGGAATAGTCAACATTACTTAGTCTTGGTAGACTCTTATTCAGTTTGGTCCGAGATTGATCTGCTACCTAACCTAACGTCCAGTACTGTCATTACTAAGTTGAAACATCATTTCTTAGTCCATGGTAGTCCACACAAAGTTATTTCTGACAACAGTGCCCAGTTTAGCAATTAGCTATTTCAGAAATTTGCAAAAGAGTGGGACTTTATCCATGTTACCAGTAGTCCTGTGAACTCACAGTCAAACTGCCTAGCTGAATGTGCAGTACAAAGTGCAAAGCAATTACTAGACAGGTAAGTGTGACAATACCGATGTTTTCCTGAATTTGCTTAATCTCAGAAATATAGCCTGTGACAATTTACTTGGCTCACCTGCTCAGAGACTTCGGTCTAGGCAAACCAGAACAACCTTGCCTATCAGTTCCAGTTTGTTGGTGCCTAATGCTAAAAACACCAGAGCAATCAAAGCCCACCTATTCAAAAAGCATTCATTCCAGAAGTCTAACTATGATAAAACAAGCAGATTTCTTCGTCCATTGAAAGAAGGAGAGATAGTGAGGATGCAAATAGCGAAAAGTTTTGATCTAATTGGTCAAGTGAGAGGTGTATGTACTGAGCCGAGATCTTTCTTAGTAGAATCTGAGGGTATAGAATACAAAAGAAATCGCAGGCATTTTCTTCCTGTGTCTGAATTGATATTGCAGCATTGTACCTATGATACAGACTCTAGATCAGAGAGAAACCCAGACAATATTTTGTTGAAGGACATGTCTCGGTACCTATTCCCATTCCTGATGATGTCCCAGATGCCCCTGAAGTTGAACATTCATTAAAGGCAGTCCCTGTTGCTAAACCCAGTCCTAATTTTTATGTCACACAGTCAGGTCATATTTCCAGACAGTGTAAAATACACAGCAAACTGAACATGATTGTTTCAGTTGTAATTAGTTCTGTACAAATGCATGTCAGTGATTATTGTCATTATTACTGTGCATGACTTATTTCTCAAAGAGGGAGGATGTAGAACAGAGCATGTGTTGTGACTTTAAGAAGCATTTCAAAGTGAGGGCACGTGCATATAAACAGAAAGCACATGCAGGCAGCAGTGCCATTTTGAGTGAACAGCCAGAATGTTAACATGTATGAGTGCAGTAGTCAGTCTGTTTATAAGTTTATTTCAGTTTAAGTTACTAAGTCTCAATCCTGATGTGTTTGTAATAAAGCTGCTTGAACTGAACCCACAAATGTTCATCTGCTTTATCCTGACCAGACAAGTGACAACCAATACCTGAATCTCAGTGTAAGAATGACCACTATGTTATACAATGGTATGACAGAATACCAGATAACATACCTTGTGCTGGTAGTCTCTGAATCTGAATCCATAATGTTCCTGTGAAAAAATGTGCCAATGCTTTTACTCTGTAGTAATAAAAAATGCCCACCTGGGGCACATACAAAGGACTCTTGATGGTTGGACTATCTCTGCATCTAGATTCAGGACTCCAAGGTGACATCTGGGGATGTGAGAAACCCCATGCAGAGAGGCAAGGAACTCCTCTGTCTCCATTAAAGGTGGTTCAGTTGATGGGCAACCTCTTGTTTCCCTCTGTTCCTGAACCAGATGGACAGCACAGGCTTTACTAGCACTTCTCATATCAGTGGCCTGACATCTCACTTGTTCATAATTCCTGACTTGGCCACTGACAGCACTGATATCTTTATCATCCTGCCAGGTACGGTCATGAAAGACCCAGTCAGATTAATCATGGCCAATTATCACTTGACCATGGAGACGGGGGGGGGGGGGCTGTAGCAGGATCTCATTCTCTACATGTTAGAACCTGCCTGTTCTTTTGCTTGGCACATTTGGGCATCTTGCTGAAGAAGGGACATGAAAACATATCTGAAAACATAGCCATCACTGTCTGACCTGTACCCTGGTAGGGTGTGGCAAGAGATATGTGTCCTTGCTGTCTCTATGCAGGCTATATCATACACATATGTGCTAACTATGGACATGCTCTGTGTCCTGCTTGCACTTTGCACCCCCCAAAAACATACAAGGTACAGATTTGAATTGAAGAATGTACTTGGCGTCCATATGTATTGGCTTCCTACAATATTCCATTCATGGGTTTAACAGCATACAAGTTTAGCCATAGATGTATTCCAAGTACACCTATAGACAGGTATAGCAAAATTACATACTGAAAAGAACCTGTTGAGGCCACAAATGCATCAGGGAGATAGCAGATAACTTTCCAAGTAAGAGAAGCAGGAGAATTCCTGCTGCAGTGAGTGTTATTTGCCTACAAGGAGATATATACGTTGGACCTATGAGCTTGCTGCTGCTGAATGCACACAGATTAGATTTTGTGCAGCAGGTGTATAGAAAATATCTTTAATCCAGCAAGTGTCACGTTCACAAAGCACATATAAGCACACTAATAAATATCTCCTTAGCACATCACTTTCCTGTTATGTTCCCATCATGCAAGTGCATGTAATATGTATATGAGCCAGTTCCCACCCCAAAGCAAAATTAACTGTCAATTCAGCATAATTAAACTATCACGTGTATGAGACATAGCAACCAGCACATGGCCTCCACTGTAACAGGAGTTTGCAGAATGGACATGGCATTAGACAATAATAATAGTACACATCACAGACTTCTGTGCTCCCAATACAGCAATAGTTGCACTGAATCAATAGTACATGCTGCTCTGCATTGTCCCACTACACATAAACATGTATCCTTCTAAAGCAAGACAACCCTCTGAAGAATAGAAATCCCCTCACAGTTGTCTGCATGACTGTACCTCTATGATAAAATATAAACTACTATTTAACATTACCAGAGTCCTAATGCAGTTTATAAATAAACATTTTATGAGACATTAGCAGATATGAGATGACATGAGGTACTGCCAGCTGTGCAGGAGAAGTAGGGTAGTGGATGTGTAACATATACCAGCATAGCTAGCTGGAGCTTTGTAAAGAATTATATGTCTTTTGTATATCAAACTGATTTCTACAAGTGCTTGTGTTGAAAATATATTTGTAAAGTTGCTCGTGTTAAAAAATGTACCAACAGTGGGTCCTGCTGGACAGAAAAAGAAGTATACCTGTATGCCAGACTGCATGGTAACTACTGAAATGAATTCATTGTAACAGAGGATACTGGAAGAGAAGAGGTTAATCTCAGTGCAGCCAACTTATAGAAAAATATCCTGAATTTAAATTACTTAATTTAGGCCTTTAAATATTGTATCTTACAGTTCTGACTGCAGCCAGAGACAAAATGTCTGTAAAAACAAGGAGTAGAAATCCTGCCATAGTGTCCTTAGCAGTGAAGTAATTGCTACCCTGGGAGGGTGTAAGTTTTGAAATTGTTTTATGGTTTCCAGATGCTATACACATCTTAGTAAAGCTCTATCTGTGTGTATGTTAACATATATATAACTTTTCATAGTGGCTGTGTTTTAAGGAATATTTTAACCTTTGAGAGTACTTAAATTTATTTGGTGACACTGGCTGCTGCTCAAAGCCTTGCTGTTTGGTCAACATTACCATTGGTATTAGTAATAATTTTACTCAGTATAATTGGGTACCTTGTAATAGCCTTACAGTAGCTGACTTTGGAGTGTCTGGTGGCAGTAACTATCTTATAGTTTGGGCAAAGGGTAGCAGAGCAAGTAAATCTGTGCCAGCCCTTCTTGTGTGTGTGTGTGTGTGTGTGTGTGTGTGTGTGTGTGTGTGTGTGTGTGTGTGTGTGCGTGTGTGTGTGTCTGTGTATATCAAATCTCAGAGTGTGGATGTCAGCTGTTTAGAGCAGGAACAAAGAGCACTGGTTTCACAGAGACAATGGTGAAGGACTTGGCTTGGGCACTTGGCCGAGGGCTCATCTCTACAGCTGTGTCAGTGAGGAGTCTTACTGGGGGCCTGGAGAGAGAGAAAAACCCAGTCCCTGGACTGAGTGTGTTCCCTGTGTGCTCTTAGGGGAAACCGAGCTTGATGCAGAGAGCTGCATCTGGAAATACTGTGTGTAATTATCTTTGTTCCAAGTGAACGTCCAAGTCAGTGGTGAATATCCAAGCTTTTAGATTACTGTCCCAGAAGTGGGGACATCACAAATTGGTGATCAGTGGTGTGGATATTAATTGAACTTCTGTAGCCTGTAGGCAGTTGTCACTGAAGGTGTGTGTACTCAGCAGCCACAAGATAAACATACAGAGTTTCATTTTCACAACAGTTTTATTAATTTTTTGTTACCTTAGTTCAGCTAGAGAAAGCAGGCAAAAATGTCAACAGAGGATTTTGGCAAGCTGACAAAGAACCAGCTGGCCAAGGTATGCAAAGCCAAAGGACTGGTGCATGCTAACCTGACTCAAGAGGAAATTATTTCAGCCTTAGTCACAGCTGTAGCCCAGACCAGCAACCAGGAGGAAAACAAGATTGGTGATGGAGATGTGCAGCCCTCAGAAACAGAACAGTTTACCTTTTCCTCAGAGGACTTAAACATCTGTCTGGAGTTAAAGAGACTTGAATTGGAGGTAAAACATACAGAATTTGAATCAGCAGATAGACTACAGTGTTTGAAGGCCAAAACAAATGAGAAGCAGCATCAACATGAGAGGGAGATGCTGACTCTTCACCAGGGTCATGGGGGTAATGGGGAAGGGAATAAATGAACCTCAGAAGCAATAAATGTCAGTACATTTCTTCTACAGCAGAGTGTGATCATTTTGATAGATGTATTCATATATTTCAAAGAGTATGTAAACAGTATACTGTTGACCAAGCACTCTGAGTATGGTTCCTGACCCCCTTACTCCATGGTAAAGCTGTAACTGCTGTTTCTAAATTGCCTGATATCTAATTGTTTAAATTATGATAAAGTCAAACAGTGTTTATTAGAACACTTTAAGTTAACACCTGAAAGTTTACATAAAAAAAGTTTTGTAAGCATAGACGCAAGGCAGATGAAACTGTATGTGATTATATTGCTGAGCTAAACACTTATTTTCATAGGTGGGTGAGTGGGTGTCAGGTCACTACTTTTGAAGGGATGGCATACTTTTTGGTGAGAGAACAAGCCCTTTGCACTTTGCCTGATGACATGGGAATCTGGTTGGCAGACCAGGAGTGTAACTCTGCAGATGAGCTGGGGAGAAAAGGGGATCTCCACTTAGCAAGCAGGGCATCACTGCACAAGAAGATGATACTCAATGTTGCACATGGATATAAGGTAACCCATGGTGGGCAGCCTAATCCACCCCAACAAAGTCCATCAGTCACAGGGAAAACCACTAGTTCAAGCACACTGCCAGGCTCAAGAGTTAGATGTTTTAAATGTAACCAGTGGGGCTATGTATCATATAGATGTCCATGGAGTCAAGGTGGGGAACAAAAGGTGGGAGAGCCAGTAAGTGGGAATAACAGTATACCAGTGGTAAGTTATCTGGAGACAAAGGGGGTACTAAACTCTCACTGGAGTTTAAATCCTATCTTAGTGGATGGAAAACAGACCACTGCTATGAGAGACACAGCCTCTGACATAAGCATTGTGAAGCCTGCAGTGGTTAAAGAGGAGCAGTACTTGCTTAGGTAGTCCACTCCAGTCAGAGCTTTAGGAAGGACCCCATTCCAAATGCCTTTGGCCAGGGTTCACTTCAACTGGGAGGGTGAAGGAAGCAAGCAAATAGGTGTGTTTGAGGATATCCCTGCAGATGACCTGATAGGGAATTTTGATAATACAGTACCTTGTGTGCATGCAGTTACACATAGTCAGGCTTGGAGACAGGCATGTGGATCTGGTAGCCTGGGGGAGACCCAGACAGACCCCGGACCTGAAGCAAGGGCTGGTGAGGTGGCTGTTTCAGATAAGGAGCTACCCTGTAGCAGTGAGCTTGAAGGTGTGCCACAGTTATTGGTAGGTACAGATGTTCTCTTGGACAGAGGGACTGCAAGGACAAAGGTGAATGTTAATACCCAGGCTGACAGTGGGGCACAGCTGTTAGAGAATACCAGGCTTCCTGTGGAAAGGAAGCTGGGAAGGGTCACTAAGAGAGAGTTGAGACAGGCTCAGCTCTCAGACCCTACACTACAAAGCTTGAAGGAGAAAGCTAGGGAGGTGCCTTATTCTTAAGGAAAAGGGGAGTCTGTATACCGGAACAAAGGATTACTGTATAGAGAGTGGACTCCTGAGGGAGGACTAGAGGGTGAAGTAATACAGCAGTTGGTAGTGCCTATATCCTACCATCTGGCACTTTTAGCCATAGCCCATGACATTCCTTTTGCAGGTCATATGGGCATAAAGCATACCAAGAGACATATTATGCAGAACCTTTATTGGCCTGGGATTGCAAGGGATGTAATATGGTAGTGCAGGACATGAGAGCACTGCCAAAAAGTAGGCAAGGCAGGAGACACGGTCAAGGGTCCTTTGATGCCTTTGCCTGTGACTGAGGAGCCATTTCAGTGTGTAGCTATGGATATTGTGGGGCCTCTGAGTACCCCAAGCTCCACAGGGAAAAAGTATATCCTGGTGGTAGTAGATTATGCTACTAGATACCCTGAGGTGGTGGCTCTGTCCTCCATCAAGGCAGAGAATGTGACAAATGCTTTGTTAGAGATTTTCAGCAGGGTAGGTTTCCAGAGAGAAATACTGGCTGACAGAGGTGCCAATTTCATGTCATATCTGCTGTCTTGTCTGTGAGAGGGATGTGGGGCGAAGCACCTAAAGATCACTCTGTACCACCCCCAGACTAATGGTCTTGTTGAGAGGTGAAACTCTATACTAAAGACCATGCTATGGGCATTTTCAGACCAGTTTAAGAGAGAATGGGACAAATATTTGCCCCATCTGCTGTTTGCATACAGAGAGGTACCCCAGAAATCCACAGGTGGTGAGGGGGCTTTTAGATTTGATTCATGATGAGTGGGAGGGTATGTGTTAATCCTACAAGGAGTCTGTTGTGGCATATGTCCTAACTTTCAGGACAAGGCATAGGGAGCTCATGGGCTTGGTCCAGGAGAACCTGGCAGGAGTCCAACAGCAGATAAAGGTCTGGTATGACAGGAATGCTCGAGCCTGAGAGTATGCTGTGTGCTCTTAAGGGATATTGTGCTTGATGCAGAGAGCTGCATCTGGAAACACTGTGTGTAACTATCTTTGTTCCAAGTGAATATCCCTGACCAGTGTCAGTGGTGAGGATTCAGGCTCCTTGGTTACTGGTCCAGAAGTGGGGTATCACAAGGTAACAAGTTTTGGGGATCCAACTTACCTTTAAATCAAGTAGCCTTCAGTAAGGTAACATACTCATTACTACCCAGAAAATTTGAAAGTTGCTGGCTTGCAATTCCCTGTAGCAGAATGAGGCCTATGGTGTGGTTTACATCACATAAAGTTGAAACTTCTAGCGTGGTACTTATACTATTATGACAGTAACTAATAAATGTTCCTGAATGGTTATTTTTACTCATCGTGGCTATAGGATAAGCTGTGCTAGGAGGCTTCATCAGTTAAATGTACTATTAAGAACAGCTGTGAAGTGTATTGAGCATGTGTGGCTGGGTCAATGACCTCTGTGGGATGTGGAGACATTTTTTTTGGATTTCTTTTATCCAACAGAGCCTCTAAAGAGAAGAAAAATAATATTAGTTAGGCAACATGCTTGTAGTAGACACTTTCCATGCCCGTGTCCCTACCAAACACCATATGCCATGCCATCAATTTATGTGTAATGTAGTAATGACACAGTGACAGGCTTCCCTAAGATGTGTATCACATGTCAAAAAAATGGGCATGACAGTGAAGCGGCTAACATGGTTCTCTGGAATATGACCTGATGAGTGGCCATAGCTTTGAAATGTGCTGAATTTGGCAGGGTTTCCTGATGGTGCAGCAAAGAAAGCAAAGTATTCTTGTATCTGCAGCACAGGGACCACTAGGAGCACCTGACTGGCCACTCTTATGAGGCTCCACAATATAAAGTGGATGCCCCTCACAATCTTATGACGGAGGTGTTTGATGCCATTGATAGACCACACTCTGGCAAGCACTGCTAGCATCATTATAGTGACCTGAGGAGGTGCCATCATGACCTTCTTAGACAGGGGGAAGAAAAGGTCAGAGTAGGGGTACCAGAGATGCATTGTAAGTAGTCATACTAGCTCTTTGCTTCTCACATGTTTTAATAGTTTATATATGTGATGTACCTTATGAGTTCTTTCTGTCCTTTTTTATCCTGGCCAGGAGGCTGTTATGGAGAACAGCCTTCTCCATCAGAGGAGAATAGAGAAGCTTTCCATGCATTGGAGCTCATATTAATTTTTGTACATTAATTTGAGCACCTTTATTATGTAGCTGCTGTTATATGTCTTCACAGTGCCAGAGCATGCCCCTATATAGGTGTTGCTACCCAGTTTCATGACTGAGCATTACATAAAGCAACTGTCTTTAATTATGTATATGTCACATAGATATGCAGTTCAGAAGCTATGAATGACATTTGCCATACTATGTGCCAAGTATGGAGCATCTCACTGTGGATGCATATATGTTATTAGAGAAGTACAGAGCAGCTCACTAGTAGCCAATGTTTTCATACACCCACAAGTAGGACACAGAAACTGTAGAGTCTGGCATATATGAGTTGTGAGCAAGGCCTATGTGATAGGTATGGATCTCTAATACCCAACACAGAGGTTGTCCCTTTGTATGCACAACAGGATTCTTTATTAAATTAGCACATATGACATAGGCAATCTTGCATTTATATAAATGAAAAAAGACATAATTTTAGTTGCAAACATTATACATCACAAACTATATTGACATAGTTGTAGTTGCGAACATTATACATCACTTATAATCTATCCAGTCATTTTAAGTAAAACATTAGATAGCTCATTCAAATCCTGCCTTCTTTTAAACCTCGTTCCTCCTCTGCATGCATTGATCCCACAGTTCCTAGTTTTGTCTATGTAATCTGCTCCTACCCTTTTCTAAAGATCTCAATTCCAGTTATTTTATCCCTGTTACTATATTCACTATTTCTAGTACAGTTGATTTAGACTTTGATTTCCATTTTCTAGTAATTGCTTTTTTGGCAGCCACCATAAACAGACTCTGCAAGGCTTACTGTGTCTAGGAAATTCCAATTCTGTATCATAGCTCAAAAAATCATTTCCTTAGTTATACCAATTTACTCACTCAGTACCTCTGATGGAATAGTCTACAGGGAATCTTTAAAGTCTGCCAACTCATTACACTCCTAGAAAATATGTTCCCAATTACCTCTTACTTCCCCAACACACCCCCAACATTGGCTGTCTACCTGAGGAAAAATTCTTTGGCTTCTACTTGGGATATAAAAATCGTTATGAAAACACTTTCAAGCAAAGATCCTAAATCTTCTACATTTTGCTACATATTTGGGAGATATACATATATCCCTCATTGTTTCTTTGTGAATTGCTTGTCCAGTCTCTCTTCCCAATACTTTCTAACCACCTCTGATTGATTCTTATAGTTATCATGCAATATTTTGTATGCTCTCTTAACTAATCCTTTTTTAACAGCAGCTTCTGTTACAGGTTCTACTAAAAACTCTATCAGTGCTGGTCTTTCACTTGGCATCCCCCAATTTATTTCTCTTAGCCTATACTCTGATATCAGCCCTTGATGGGGAAGGCAATCTGTAGCTGCAGTCTAAATAAATTCTTGGCCTCTTCCCATTCTATTACCTTTCCCTGTCTAACTATTTGCTCCCAATACCCTGGTTCTCTTGCCAGTTTTCTTCAATAATGTCCAGCTCAGTCCCCCCTTGCCTATTATCTGAATCCCTAATTGCAAATTTCCCTATTGTCATAATCTCCTTTCTCCATTCCCATGTTAGCTTAGTTCTTAGAATATTATCTGATACTTTATGTATCTAACATTCTGTATGGTTATTATTATTCTCCTTAATATTCTGCTTCCAAAATCTCAGTCTCTCCTTGTTTCTTGAACTTCCCCCTGTTTCATCATCATCCCTTTCTATTTTAAATTATAGTTTCTGCATGTGCTATGTATAGGAGCCTTAACTGTGTAGCTCTGAAATACCCTTTCAAAATGGATAATCCCAAATCGCCTTCTTCTATTGGAAGAATCAGCTTATCCCACTTGACTCTTGCTGTCTTCCTCTCCCAAATAAAATCATTCAGTTTTGTATTAATTGCTATCCACAACTTGATTGGTAAAAATATGCCTGACCTGTATATAAAACTGAAGGGATTAGAAACATTTTAACTGCTTATATCTTGCTATCCATATCCATGTAACAAAGCTCCCAATTTCTCAATTTTTGTATTATCTTTTGTTTAGTCTTTTCCCACACATCTTTAGCTGTCTCACCAGAATCCTTTTTATTCCATACTCCTAAATGCTTTATTTTATCATACCCTCATAAATATGGATATTGCTGAATGAATGTGTGTGTGGCTACATACTTTACTGTTATTGCCTTTGATTTAGATTCATTAATTTTGTATCCTGAAAAGATCTGAAACTGTCTCAAAATGTTCCACAACCCTGAAATGTCCTTTGCTGGTTTCATAAGGTATAAAATAATATATCTTGTTATGGGCTCCCTAAGTTTGGCAACAACCCTTTCCATGTTCTTTTGCCTGAGTTGTTGTGCTAAATGTTTTTGTGCTCTGGAGTTATTATGAAAAAAAAAACAGTTGCTGAATAGCAATCTTTCTAAATCCATGCATATTATTGAGGTGATCCCTTATTTTCTGTTTAGCATTCTGCAATTGCTCGTCTTCTTGTTCTGTGAGATTCCCCATGTTTTGCAACACTTTAAAATTTGTCAGTCCCTCTAAATAATTCTTTTTACTTCTTAGTTATATCTCTCTTTCTTTTATTTAGACCCTATTTTTAAACTCCACTTCAGTTTTATCCCACTCCTTAGCTATGTTTTCAGAAGAAATTTCTGTCTTCTCTAATAACTCCAAAAATAATTTCTACTACCAATTCCTTAAATTCCTCTCTTTTCGACAGATAAGTGGGGAAGCCCCAGTGTCTCATTTTTATTTCGTTACCCTGCATTTTTATTTTAGTTATTATTGATGCACGATCTGAAATATTTACTGGATGTGTATCAAAACTATCAATTAAATGCACATGTTCCTGTGAAATGTAAGTTCTGTCTAGCCTAGCCCAGTTTTCATATCCTGGGGAATAATATGTAAATTCACTTCGAACTCCTACTACTGAATTCACATCTTCCATGCCAAATATTTTCATAAATGTCTTCAAAAATCTACCCTCCTTTGTTATGTTTTCCCTCCTGGACCCCACAGACACATCTTCACTGCTACAAATCAAATTCCAGTCCTGCTGAAATCTGATTATTTCTCCCAGAATTTTCTTAAGCTCCATTATAGCAGTTTTAGGTGGAATATGAATACATGTCCATGTAATCCTCCTCCCTTGTCAACAGCCCCTTAGTAACACAAATCTACCATTATTATCTTTTTTATCCTCTTCTATCACTATTGCACTCCTCTTGCAATTAATATAAGTGCTCCTGTTTTCCTTTGTCCCAGTTTTTTTGCTGAATGGCCATCATGAAAACCTTTCTTTATCAAATTCACATGTTCATTTCTTTCCAAATGTGTTTCTTGTAGTATAGCTATTTGTGCTCTACATTTTTAATATGGTTCAATAATCTTTCTTTTTTGTATATATCTGTGAGACCATTAACATTTAAACATAGTGTAGAAAGTGTCATTATGTTAAAAAGTTATTCCCACCTTTTTTTAAGTAATTAGTTCCAGCTTTTGTGTTACATGCATACACTAATGTTTAGCAGTTTGATCTTTTATATAGTTGTTTCTTGTGATATCCATTTGGTCCCATGTCACATTGTACAAAACATTCTGGTTTATTAAAAGCCCTGAAAAAACATACCCTCAATATACCCCTAAAACCTAGCAACTTAATACTAACATACAAAACTATGTACATCTTTAAATATTGAAGTTTTACCCTCCTAATAGGAACAATTGTCCCAAACTGACAGTCACAGCCACAGTCACAGACTTGGGTTAACCTAAAAGGAACGTTGTTGATGCTAAGATGCATGGTATAGCCTGTGCTTCTACTAAGTCTTTTTTGGTTTTGTCTTATCTTTACTGTTCTCTCAAATTGAGAAAACAGTTGAATGCTTTCAGAAAACATTATATTATAGCCACTGAAAGGAAGAAGTATTCTGTTTTTATTGCTCTTTATCAGCTTGTCTCCATGGAGACATGAGAACCAGCTATGGAATTGCATCTACAAGCGATTATTTATTTGCTAGAGGAAAGCTTATTAAACTCAGTATTCTTTTTTATTTATTTGCGTTCTCTGAAAACCTGTTACTAGATCAAGCCAAAGGCTTTAACCCAATCATTTCCATACACAAGAATGAGGAAAAAGCACATAATTCTTTTTTCTTGTATCATGTTGTTTTAACCAGACTTTTCTTCTTTTTTTACATTGCAGTATCTACATTTCTTAAGAGAAAAGTAGAAAAAAACAGAGGCTCCTGTTTACTTTAGTATCCCCATTACATTTGAAAATAACTGAGAAAGCTTTACTTTATAGCATGCAGATTATATCATATATTATAAAAATACTACTGTTAGAACAAAATTTTGTTTTACTTGCAGTTAACTCTTTCCCTCCTCTTCCCCTGTCCTAAGTGTTTTTCCAAACATTAATGGCATGAAGTAGGGCATATGCTTTAGAGTCCCCAACAAGTTTAACAAAGTCAAAAAGTCCAATATTTCCAGGTTTTCTGTTTTGTCATATTTCACAAATATAATTGATGCTTTGTAATCCCACGTTTATTTGTCATTTTCTGAGTTGCTGGTTTTATTTCTGTTTATTTCCATCTCCAAAATCCAGTCGCTGCTTCAATTCCAACCTACTGTCAGTTCTTCTAGTCAACTCTTGTGCTTTTTTCTGTCTCCAAAGCATTTCCAATGAAACATTGGAAAAGGTTTCACTGGCACAGTCTCTCTGTGGTCATTTATTACCAGAAGAAGATGAAGCAGAATCTCCTTCTATTTTATAGCTCACTTTTTGTTGGACACACTTTTGTATTTCCTTCTTAGTGTGTTCCGCAACAAGAAATAATTTTGTCCCTTCAGAAAAGAATAATCTTAAGATAACTGGGTACAGCAGTTTGAATCTCACATCTCCTTCTTGATATTCCCTGATTAGTTGAATAAATGTTCTCCCCTTCCACCTGTTGTACAGTGAGTAATAATTTTTCACAAACACTCTACTGTCTCCCCCTTTTAGTATTTTGGTCTTCTGCCACAGTTTTGTCTGAATCAACTCCTTCTACTGGTAGGATTGAAATTTTACTATTAAAAGTCTAAGTTGCTTTCTCATGACTGGGTTTGGAGCATGTACGTGATGTACCCTTTCAATTAACAACTCCTCCTGTGGAATATCAGTCCAATTGCTTATCTGTGCTTTCATAAAATTAATGCAATCTGTTCCTTAGAGCTTCTCTGGTACAGCAGAAAATCTCTGGCTTTCCCTACATGCTCTGTCCTCTAATTATATTATTTTTGAAACATCTCTTCTTGATCAGTCTCATATTCAACCAGCCTTTTCTTAATTTCTGCCTGATTTTTGCAGTTTTATCATCTCATCTGAATATCTCTTTAAAGCTTCTTTCATTTTTTTCAGCCTTTTGTTGTTTGAGTTGATATACACTCCATCAGTACTTCATTTATTTTAATCAGCTCTAAGTACCTTTGACATATTTTTTCTTTAGGTTACTGGAAGTCATGTCTTGCACCAAAGCTGGAGCTTGCACTGCTTTTTGCTGAGCAGCTGCAGAACTCTTCCTAGTCAGTGTTTTTTCCTCACCTTTTGTGATTGATTTTCTTTCAGGTTCTCTGAATTTCTTTATTGCTGGCATCCAGGCTGTGCACTTACTAGCCAGTTACTGAAATTTACCCAAAAATACAAGTTTACTGGCTGTCTCTTTTGAATTTCTGTTTTCTCACCGTGAGACCTGAAATTAAGCTGTTACTCAGTGTGCAGCCATCTTGGAAGTTGCACAACTGTATTCTTGTCCACACATCCTACAGCACATCTGAACACACACAACAGTGAATGCTAGTTGTGTCACTGCAGATCATCATAGTATAGCTCCACAGTGGTCTTAATGTAGACAGTAGCTTGTTATATGCCATTATATAATAACTTCATGGGTAAATATCAGCCATATGT
The DNA here is from genome assembly GCF_019279795.1 of Protopterus annectens. Classification (NCBI taxonomy): domain Eukaryota; kingdom Metazoa; phylum Chordata; order Ceratodontiformes; family Protopteridae; genus Protopterus; species Protopterus annectens. The sequence goes on from NC_056725.1 coordinate 1,747,175,691, forward strand.
ATATGTGATGACTATATTTTTTTCTCACTTACCTCCCTTCCTTTGTTAATATCCTTTGTTTTATTTTATTTTCAATTTTTTTTTTTTATCTCCATTTTTGTTGGCATTTTCTAGATCATCTGCCATGGATGTAGAAGAGACATTGGTAAGGTTACCAGCCATCATCAGTCCCAGATTTCCCCTGCATCCACTCTACTTGGCTCTGGGCTTAGTGGGGGGGGAGTAGAAGGGCACTGCTGTGGCCCTGATAGTATAACACCAGAAGGGAGCACCATTGTTTATTCTGGTGGTACTGTTAGGTGGGTGCACATTACCTTTTCCACAGGTAGTTGGTAGAGATTGTAAGGGAGCTGATAGACCAATGGCTAGAAGTCCACATCAGCCACCTGGAAAGGGCTTTCTTGTGTCTGTCAGTGTCACATCATTGCCTGACCCTGCCATCAACACCTCAGGTGGGCCAAGTTGAGAGGGTGGTCAGTGTGCTGACTAATGCCTCCCTGGGTGTTGTACAAGCAGTGCAATACAGAAAAGCAGTGGTGCAGTGATTAACATTGTCAACTCACAGCAAAAGATTCTCTGGTTCGATTCTCAGCTGGGGTGCCTTCTGTGCAGAGTTGGCATTTTCTCTCTGCATTCGCGTGGGTTTCCTCCAGGTACTCCAGTTTCCTCCCACAATCCAAAGACATGCATCTGGAGCATTTCTCCCTGGGCCTCTGCTGAAAATAGGCTCTGTTCTAGTCGGACTTTCCTGGTCAACCAATGTTAAATACATAAATACTCACTGTATCCTTCATCCTGGATTTCTCCTTCCTTGTATGTAACCTCCCTCATCTGTTTATTGTCCAATACTCTCCATTACCAGTGCCCTCTCTTTGTCTGTATGCCTATAATTCAGGTTACATGTATGCTTAGTCATTAGTCATAGAAGAGTTATTAAATTTAACATAGGTAACTATTTGAATTTCATTAAGTGAATCCATATTAAATGCTGAGTAATAGATAACACATAGGCAGGCTATGTGCTGAAGGAGGAAAAAAGTTATTTTTCATATTTTTCTTTAGCTATTCGATGTCTAAAGTTTATATCTGGTATAACATCTTTATAATTGTAATTATTTATTCTGTTTTGAGAATAAAATTTGTTTATCCTGCAAAAAACTTGTCAAATCTGAATGGTCCAAACAACAGTAATAGAAAAAGAATACTTTGTCGTGCAAGTCAAATTCCACCTTCCTATTAGGAAAGTGTTTATAAGACTATGTTTTCATAAACAAAAGTTACAGTAAGTATTTTTTTAAAGACAACTTCATAACTTTTCAGTATATTTTCTATTCACATTTACTAGATATTTTCTGTTTTTTAGGTGCATTTTACCACCTTACCTGCCAACCATATGTCTGCTTCTACCACACTGATGCCCATCTGTTCTTTGTCCACTAACCACAGCACCACACATAACTTACAGAGCAGATCCCTGATCTCCATCTGAGAGCTGCTTGCTGGTGGCTGTACTTCATGGCGACTGAATTCATGGATGAGAGCCATCCTCAGAAGGAGGAGCAGTTATTCAGGTAGCCACTAGGTAGGTGTATAATTTTCTTTGCCGACCTATTAAGACTCTGGTAGCAATCTGATGTGTGTGTGTGTGTGTGTGTGTGTGTGTGTGTGTGTGTGTGTGTGTGTGTGTGTGTGTGGTCCCACAACATTGCTCCCATTAACTGTCGATACTTCTGTGAACAGATCTAATTGAGGCTACTACATATGCTCAACTTGAGTGGTACTAATGCCTAGGCCAGTATTACTACATGTTAAATCATATGCCTTCACTGACTGTCAAGTCATGCAGCAGATCTGGCTTCCTTCCTCCTCCCAGGCTGGCTGAGTCCATATTATCTGCTCACCCCCACCTTTCATGTTATCTTACTTACTGATGCTAGAGTATTTGGTCATGGTCAGGTTTTATCCATCTGTACCACAGAACCAGCAGTTTACTAAGTACTTTCACATTTTCTGTATAATTTATGAGATTATTTGTGAGAGCAATGCATGCAGAATAATGTTTTGGAGGAAGAGGAGTAAGGTTTAAGGGAAGGCAGGAATTGATCATTTTATATAATGCTGGAGTGATGATAATTGTATATAAATATATATGTGATGTATAATACTGTGAATATGTTAACATGGTTTATTTTCTTTTACATGAATGTATATTTTCCATGTCTTAAGTGATAATTCAGCAAAGGTGTTAAAACATATAGTATAGACAATACCCCACCACAAAACAAACATGTCGCTAGGGACCATGGAACCCATGTTGACAATTCCCTCTCCAGTGACCATCATGTAGTAACTGTAGCCAGGAAGTCCTCCTACTTAAAGCAACTGATAGCCAAGTGTATATCATCCGGATCTAAATACATCATTGTCCCCTTATATTAATCACTGATTAGCCCAATCATTGTGAAAAACAACACCTCTGGGATGTTTATTACTAGACATATCAAACAACTAGAGAAGCCCCAAAGATTTCTAACCAAGCTAATTATGGGGTTAAAGACACTGAGCTACCAAGGGAAATTTGAAGCCTTATCTTGACTATTGAGGGGCAATCCATGTCTCCCTTACTGCTCCATTAGAGACCCTGCTCTACTTGATCTCTGATATCTTTGCAAGTCTAAACTCCCCAAACACCAAAACTAAGGAACTAAATCCTCACTAGCAAATAAACAGAACATAGGGGAGACAAATTCATTATTCTGCACCCCCACTCATCTCTGGAATAAACTTCTTCCCCTGCAGGTGAAGCAGTATGTAACATTATCATCCATTATACAGAATGATTGGATGGGTACCCACAAATTTATCCTGTGACCGAATGAATAGGTGTACAGCCTGAGGGTGGGTAGTTTCAAGGCATGGACAATCATGACACTAAATTGTCTTGTAACGTCTATAAAACCCGAGAGTCAACTATGTGTATTTATGTCTTATTTGTGATCTTCCTCTCATTGTTACATCATAGTCTAATCTTTTTCCTTCAGCCCTAAAACTACTGTTCATTTCAGATAGTACTGTGCAGAGGTGTAACAATGCCTGCCCTGAGTACCATCTTGCTGATTTTTGTGGCAATTAAAAATCCTCCTCCGTCGGTGGTGTGTCCCCTCTTCTGAATATCGTGATTTTTACTAACTATGTCTAGCTTGCTGTTTTGATCCTGAAGAGCTAGCATATTCATTCATATGACATGGGTATTTTTTTGTAGGTTCAAAGGTAATTGATAGGTAAGTACAAAGCTAGCTGCCCTAGTGGGCCATTTTAAGCTTAGCCAATTTCCCTTGAAAGTGAGAATCAGTCCCTGTACCTTATGTCTGTGACTAAACACCTTAAATATTCTGCCAAACCACAACCCCAAAATATATGTAATCTGGATTTAAACCATGCATTCCCTCTGCTGTTTCTCCATACTTACTGCATTACCACCTTGAGACACAGCCAGTTTTTTGAGTTATTGCTTGTTGCACATCTTTTTCTTGAGCATCATGTCTAACATAGGGGATTATGTTCGCATCTCTCTTCATAGCCCCCTTCATAGTTTGTGTTCGAAACATGGCTGCCAAGAGATGACAGCAAAACTAAAGAGACGATTTTCTTGACATCCATGTCAAGAACACATCATAAGTGTTATGATCGGTAAGACTGCATGTTAATTCTTTCTGGTACATGGATCTTTATCTGTTCCATGTACTAGAAGTTAAAAAAAAGTATAGGACCATGAACTGGTTTACCAGCTTTCAAATCTTCTTTGAAAGCCAGTAAAACGTAGCACTGCCAAACATAAATCGCTCAAACATAAAGTGTCTCTCTGAAGAACAAAAGGTTTTAAAAACTGTTACACACTTTGTCCTGACATTTTTTTTGTTTATAATTGTGGCAGAGTGACGTTTATAACAGCTTTTTAAGCTGTTTTAATTCTGTTGCTGTTCTTTGCCAGCTAACATTATCAGCTGTTAATCCCTATTGTGTAACATGATCTTAACATATTAGAAAAGTGTTTAACAAGTTTCTCTTTTTTCCAGAATTGGAGTGTAATTACAGCACTCCATGAACTACATCTGCACCTTGGTCTACTTATCATTAACAAGAATTGCAGATGAATGCAAACTGGGTATTATTGTCAAGATCCCCTATGACACCTGCATCCTTCAGAAAGAACGTATCTTAGTAAATACCTGGTGTACAGAAACTGTCTCAAATTAAATGGGAAACAGTGTAGGATCATTACATTTGGTAAACAACTCATACCTTCAACATATACTATAGACGAAATGACAAAGGAACCAAGGTGTGTGCATGTGCATATATATACGTATGTGTGTGTGTGAGAGAGAGAGTAAGAGAGAGACTGTGTAATTAAGTCTCACTGTGGCTCAGGGTTCCCAAAAAAAAAAGAGATTAGTCTTTTCTTTCTGAGGTGCAGCAACCATTGAACTGATTACAGTTAGGAAGGGATACAGAAAGTGCAATCTGTGTAAGTGGATGTGACAGCTTTGCTCTCTCAAATAATTATGTATTTCTCTTTTTTGGTAAGGAAGTCTTGGTTCAGAAGTTTGTTTTTCACCATTTTGATTTCAGTGTTGTTTGATTTATTGTGCCCTTTAGGTGAGTTGTAAAACCACACTGTTTTTCAGTTTGCCAATATGAAGCCATAAATTATACTATTTTGGAAATTTGTAAGTGTACTGATGACGCCGTTCAGACTTAAGAGACACTCGTGAAAAATGAGTTTGCATTGCAACTATGATATAAATCATTGAGATATATTTCAATTTGTTGTGATGCACAGCTTTTATCAGAAACATTACTAAAATGCTGTTCAGTCTCCAGTTCCTAAGGTAGCTCGCAGATGTTACTTTCTTTATCATTTATGCATTCGTTTAGATCAGGCATAGACTATACTTCTACTATGTTTCCCACAAAGACAAGTCAGAATTGTACATTTGCTGTTCAATGGAGAGTTTAAACAATAAAATGCATTGTTATGGATTATGATGATCCAATAATAAAATAGCGTCTGCAGTGGCATTTGAATTTATTATAAATTCAGTCTCCATGATTTAAAAGTTAATATTATTTATGTACATTGTTTATATCGAAGTAAACTTTTTACCGTTTTTGTAAAAGCTGCCCTTCCAATTATCTGTCAAGTTGTATATAAATTAAAGTTGTGTGTGTGTACAATAATGTATGCTAGAATTTGCTAAATATCTTTGGTGCCACCTACTGTTCCAACACGCTTATAATGGTCATTTGTTAAGCTAAATAACATACTAGCTTTAACAATGTTTTCAGAATAATCAGTAGAGTTCAGGAAGGATTTTAATTTAATTTGTTTACTCTTCGTCCAGGCAAGGGTACGGCGGTAGCACTGTTACCTCACAGCAAGAGGTTCCCCCTGGCTGGGCTTGGGAGTGCCTTCTGTGAGGAGTCTGCATGTCCTCCCCGTGGTTGGGTAGCGTTCGAAAGACACGCGTGCGTAAATGGGCGTGCCTTCGTTGAAAGTTGAGCGTCGAGCTGGCGCCTCGGCAATCTACTGCCAATCATTAGCGGACCGGAGACGACCCCTTACCGGGAAAAGCCGAAAGACAAACAACAACCCTTCGTCCTGGCAAAGGTTGCACTAATTCCAGAGATCATTGGTTTGTGTGCTTATTTTGAAAACGTGAATTTTGTTTCCCATCTCCGGTGAAGGGATGTCATTTCTACTTTATTCTGCACAGAGTGGAATGACTTTAACCTTGTTCGGCATGAATATATTTCTGATAAGAAGTTAGTCCCTAGACAATTACTGTGATGTCAAACACAAGTATGCTGAGAGAAGAAGCCTTCTGTACAGGATGTTAATTAATGACACTCTGCTTCTTTCTCTTAGTCCCGTTTTCCACGCACAAGTAAACGACCATCCGAGTATATGAAGCAGCCACTGAATCATCTGGGTTAAAGCAAGCAAATAGCTGGATCATCTGGTGCAAGTGAATTCTGGTTCACCCAGTTGTCCTTTACATACATGACATATCATAGACAGATGTTCTTACAGTGTCAAACTGTCACTTGGAATTATAGTTTGCATAAAACTATTAGTTTCCCAATGTAATTATATTCAGGCATACATTTTTTAAAATCTTTATCACTGCAGGGTGGTAGATGTTTAATCATTAAGATTATATGCACCATCACGTATCCAAGGTGAATGATTGACTTATGACATTCTAAACAGCTGTCTATTGCCAAACATATATCTATATATATATATATATATATATATATATATATATATATATATATATGATACACAGTATGACCATTTTATTTTATTTATTTATTAGTCAGGTAAGTATTAGCGGTGGTGGTGCTGCGGTAGCGTTGTCGCCTCACAGTAAAACGCTGTCCGGTTCGATTCTCAGTTAGAGTGTTTTCAGCGTGGAGAGATGCGTGAATGGGCGTACCTTCGTTGAAGGCTGTGCGTCAGGGCTGGTAACTCGGCACGTAAAAATCAACTACCAATCATTAGTGGACCGGAGTTCCGCTGTGGCGACCTCTAACCGGGAAAAGCCGAAAGACACAAACATTAGTCAGGTAAGTATACTGGACATAAGTGCCTCTTTTTAGGGATGACCTTGAAATACCCTCTGGTTAAATGACTTGCCCAGAGTCACCCAGTAAGCAAATGGCGGATGAGAGAGTCAAACTGTAGACTAGAGGAAGCAGCAAATTAACAGCTTATACTCTTAATCTTCTGTGATAACGGCCAGACAACAGATTTCAAAGGATGTTATGCCAAGCTATTGGTAGTATACAAATATTACTGCAGCTTCAGCAGGTCCTAATATGATGAAAGGATCATTTCCAGACTGGCTCATTGTCTTTGTTTGATTGCAAAGTCATATATATATATATATATATATATATATATATATATATATATATATATATAGGCACATGAACTGCTCTGGCATTAAAACATTTAAGTTTCATAAGCAACGTTTGGCATCAAAGTGGTACTGTGTCAAGATCATAGCAAGTGATCAGTGGAAACTGCCAATGGTGATCAGTTTGGAAAATTCTCTAGTTCCAGGATGTTTTTTTTTCTTTACAGGATCGGCTTAATGTCCTCCCCTTCCTGCATCGCATCTACAAATTTCAACCTCCACTAGGTAAACTTCTCTCTGGGTCATTCGTTTCCCAGTGGAGATATGATTCAGGTGTCAGAAGTGGGCCAGTTTGCAGACCCTACAGGCTGTCTTCCTTTCACCATCTTTTCAGCCTGTGAGCTCTGCTATACATTACAGCTGTAGCTGCCTTGGGAGATGCATGCACACCCTTCTGACTAAGAGGACCATGGCTTACAGCATGGACATGCTAGGTCTTCATGCTCTAGCAATGTATCTGCATTCCTCGAGGTGTCACCAATGCAGTGAACCAAGTTGCATCCCTCAGCCCCAAGATGACTGAGCCGGTGTTGACTGCTCATTCCCATCTCCCCCACCCAGTCATCCTGGTGCCATTCCATTAATTGAACATGGGTCATCTGGAGTGCATTTGAGGTTTCATCCTTGTGCTCCAGGGGTCTGGGTGCCCCAGTAGGTATCTTGAGAATTCTTACTTGCCCACACACTCACAAGGCACTTTTTCTCTCTTTGTGAATATTTCTGTTCTGCATTAGTTAGCATTCTGGAACAATAAGCAGTAGCTCATAAAATTTGTCCATCCACTTTGGAGTAAAGCAGCACCTGGGCCATAGCTACTGGTATCAGCACTCACAACTGTGAGTTTAATATCATTTTAGTAGGTGCTCCCCACAGTGCTAGAACTTCCACAACAACAATGATTGTGAGGCATCTGCATTCAGGAGAGGGTGTCCCTGTGGTCATGGCCATCATCAGGCCATGACCCTGATAACATTCTTGGCAAAGTATTAAGAGAATGCGGAGACCAACTGTACCTAATCCTTACAGATATTTTCAATACCTCCTTGGCTCTTGAAAGAGTGCCAGCATACTTCAAGGTAACAAATATAATCCCACTGCCCAGAAAAGCCAATCCAGCTTGCTTAAATGACGACAGACCAGTGGCACTAACCTCAAATGTAATCAAATGCTTCAAAAGGATAGTAAAAAAGTATCTGTCAGGAGCTCTGCCACTGACCTTTGACCCTCTACAGTTTGCCTATTGGCCAAACAGATCCATTGTGGATGACATTTCAGTGACCTTGCACCTTTCTCTGGAACATCCTGAAGAGAGGAACAACTATGTCAGGATGCTGTTCATTGACTTGAGCTCAGTAGTCAGTGCAGTGGTTTTAATGGAACTCATAGGCAAATTAATTAATCTTGGCATCAGCAAGAGCCTCTGCAACTGGATCCTTGACTTCTAGATTGGAAGACCACAGAAGACGTGCTGGTAACAACACATCAGGTATCATTACACTCAACACTGGTGTGCCTCAAGGGTATGTACTTAGTCCTCTACTATTCACCATCCTTACCAATGACAGCTCTGTGAAATTTCCCAATAACCATATCATCAAATTCGCAAACGATACCACTGTAGTGGGTCTCATATGAGAGGATGATGAGAGTGAATACAGGAACAAAGTCAGCTGTCTGACCAAATGGTGCAAAAATAATAACTTGGATCTGAATGTCAACAAAACAAAGAAATTATCATTGACTTCAGAAAATGCCAGCCATTCACTTCCATTATCAATGGTGAGGTGTTAGAGAGAGTTTAATCTACAAAGGTCCTGGGGGTACACATGTCAGAAGACCTCTCTTGGTCCATGAACACAAGCCAGATAATTAAAAAAGCTCACCAACGTCTGCACTTCCTGAGAAGTCTCAAAAGAGCAAAGCTTTCTCTGAATGCTCTATCCACTTTCTATAAAGGAGCTATTGAAAGTATTCTCACCTGCAACTTTACTGTGCGGTATGGAAACAGTACTATGGCAGAGAGGAAGAAGCTTCAAAGAGTGGTGAGGATTGCGGAGAAGATGTTGTGTCTTTCGGCTTATCGCAGTTAGGGGTCGCCACAGTGGAACTTCGGTCTGCTAATGTTTGGTAGTAGATTTTTACGTGCCGAGTTGCCAGCCCTGACGCACAACCTTCAACGAAGATATGCCCATTCACGCATGCCTCCACACAGAAAACGCTCTAGCTGAGAATCGAACAGGACAACATCTTGCTGTGAGGCGACAACGCTACCGCAGCACCACTATGGAGAAGATAATGGGCACAAATCTTCCAACCATGCAAGAACTGTTTACAACAAGAAGCATAAGCAGGGCATACAAAATACTTAGAGACACATCACATCCAGCATTTGGCTGGTTTGCTAGACTTTCATCTGGCAAGAAGTAGTGCAGCATCTGCTGTAGGACCTCCAGGCTCTTGAACAGCTTCTATCCAACAGTAATAAGCCTCTTAAACTGACATCAACTTGTATGTCTCCTACTTCCAAACGTGATCTCACTAGTAATATTATTACTGAAAGTGATACATTATTTAATTCACTATAGTGAATTTATTCTTACAGAAGTTCAATATCTTTCTCTTAAAACTGTAATTGCAATAATTCCTCATGTGCAACATTAACAAACTGCCTTTTCATTTCTTTTTCTGTGTACAGTATTATTTGTTCATATGTTTAGGTTTATATGCATGGGTAGCTTTACCTAACTAGAAATAAGAGTATTTTATGTGTATTGATCATTAGAATAGTTGTGTATATGTCACGTCTTATTCTTTTTATACTTAAATTGCTTCTGTACTCTGATGATGAACTGATACCCGAAATTTCATTTAGGTTGCACTTGTGTTTCTTAATGACAATGAAGTTTTCTTTGAATCTTTGAATCATCACACCGACGCTTCCTCCAGCAGACATCAGTCATGGTGATGTAGCACAACAACATCTAGATAAAGTTGTGTTACAGGCAGTGCAACTCCTAATAAGAACAACTCTCATGAACCACGGCATGCACAGGAAGCCGAACTCTTTGTTATGCAGGCCTTGGTCCTTCCCAGTAGACACACACACGCACACACACACACACACACACACACACACCCACACACACATATATATGCTGCCACAGCCCCCAGCACATCCCACACTTCCACTGACCTGGTCCTTCTTGACATTAACCCCCCAATCCAGTTGTTACACTACCCATAAAACACTATTTCTTTTGTTACATCTCAGCACTTACACTTTCCTGTGAAAGAAATACACCCCTGTACTTCTATGTCCACCTCTGCAAATGATAACTGTGTCCTGCCCTTTGTACATTGATACTAGGGTTGGCTGTTTGTGATGCACACTGTGACCAGGCTATGCATGGGTAAGCATAATCTGCTCTTTTTTATGCATCACTTTTACTGTAGTTTATCTGCTGAACTCTTGTACAGTTATGTATAATCTGTTATTGTTTTGATAGTGCCTTGACATACTGTGCCCATCTCCATCTGACATGGTCATTACCTGCTGCTGGCTCCTCCTTTGACTCCTTTTCTCTCTCAGCTAATGCTTCCTGTTGTACTGGGAACTGATGGCCCTGCAAGAAGCCACTGTGCTGTAAGTGCTAACTATAATATTGTGTAACATAGCACCCATCGTTAGTATTTTGGCACACCAAATGTATCCAGACAATGAAGGCATGACTTCAGCATCCCAATGGTTGTGTCACTGATCAGTTTGATGAGTGTCATGAGTCATGGTTCTATGGCTTATCCAACATTACCAAGATTTCCCTGTGAGAAGTCACTCTTTGCAAACTGTTGATACAGGTCACATGTGCCATATGTGAGAGCCTGCACATACATATTGTAGATGTGAATTACAGACCACCTGTCAGATGATAGAGTGATACCATTTGCAATTCATGTACCTCTGTCTCAGTTCACCAGGTGGGGCCTTTTTTCAATGTGGCTACAGTCTATGACTCTCAGTTCCTTAGGGAAACTGGCTATATCATAGACATCCTGCATGGTTTTCACTCTCTCTTCTGGAGTACATGGGGACCACAAATGCTCCCCCATATGCTGAAGCATGACATTAAGAAACTGATGTAGTATACTCAAGGCAGATAACTGAGATACCACCACTGTGTCCAGAGTATGTTACTGAAAAGTGCCAGTCGATAACATGAATGAATATATTCATATCTGTGTATCCACTGGAATGGATACTTCACAACTCCCATTGTGCTGTAGATGAGGCTGACATATGTCCACAATTTGATATATGGTGCCCTGTCCACATAGCAATGGTTTGGTATGTCAATTTTAAGTAGGGCATGAAATGTTAAACATAGTAATGCCACCAGGCATCTCGAGGGCTGACATTGTTCACCATCAGGCACTGCAGCTGCAATAACAGCTTCCTGCAGATACACATTAACTATGTCTGCAGCAACTCATGACATGGTTCAGTAATCTAGTCTGCTTGAACACAAGCATACAGTTAAGTTTATTTATTTATTTATTGATGTTTGTTTACCGAAAAAGTCCGACTGGGCCTAAAAGACCAATTTTCTGCAGAGGCTCGAGGAGAAAAGCTACATACACATTAATGCACGTGCAACATGTGTCTCCATAAACACACACACACACACACATATATATATATATATATATATAAATATATATATATATATATATAAACACACACACACACACACACAGTGGATATAAAAAGTTTACACACCCCTGTTAAAATGCTAGGTATTTGTGATATAAAAAATGAGACCACAATAAATCATTTCAAAACTTTTCCCAACTTTAATGTGACCTATAACCTGTACAATTCAATTGAAAAATAAACAAATCTGTTAGGGGGAAAAAATATACAAAATAAAAAAAGTACACTACGCTGGTTGCATAAGTATGCACACCCTTAAACTAATACTTTGTTATGTGTGCACACCCTTAAACTAATACTTTGTTGAAGCACCTCTTGATTTAATTACAGCATTAAGTCTTCTTGGGTAGGAGTCTATCAGCATGGCACATCTTGACTTGGCAATATTTGCCCACTCTTCCTTGCAAAAGCGCTCCAAATCTATCAGATTATGAGGGCATCTCTTGTGCACAGCCTTCTTCAGGTCACCCCATAGGTTTTCTATTGGATTTAGGTCTGGGCTCTGGCTGGGCCATACCAAAACTTTAATTTTCTTCTGGTGAAGCCATTCTTTTGTTGATTTGGATGTATGCTTGAGATTATTGTTGTGTTGAAAGTTGAAATTCCTCTTCATCTTTCTAGCAGATGCCTGAAGGTTTTGGGCCAAAAGTGACTGGTATTTGGAACTATTCATAATTCCCTCCACCTTGACTATAGCCCCAGTTCCAGCTGAATAAAAGCAACCCCAAAGCATGATACAGCCACCACCATGCTTCACTGTGGGGATGGTGTTCATTTGGTGATGTGAAGTGTTGTTTATGTGCCAAACCTACCTTTTGTAATTGTGGCCAAAAAATTCAACCTTGGACTCATCAGACCATAACACATTTTCCCATATGCTTTTGGGAGACTTGATGTATTGTTTTGCAAATTTCAGCTGGGCCTGGATGTTTTTCTGTGTAAGAAAAGGCTTCCGTCTTGCAACCCTAGCCCATAGTCCAGACATATCGAGAATACGGGAGATTGTTGTCACATGTAGTACACAACCAGTACTTGCCAGAAATTCCTGCAGCTCTTTCAGTGTTGCTGTAGGTCTTTTGGCAGCCTCCCTGACCAGTTTTTGTTGTGTCTTTTCATCAGTTTTGGAGGGATGTCCAGTTCTTTGCAACGTCACTGGTGTCCCATATTTTCTCCACTTTTTGATGACTGTCTTCGCTGTGCTCCATGGTTTATTCAATGCTTTGGAAATTTTTTTGTACCCTTCTCCTGACTGATACCCTTCAATAATGAGATCCCTTTGATGCCTTGTAAGCTCTCTGTGAACCCTGGCTTTTGCTGTAGCAGGCAACTGAGTACATGTCAGGGAAATCCTACTAGGACAGCTGAACTTTATTTGGGGTTAATCAGAGTCTTTTTAATTAATGGCAGACTAAATGCTGTAATTTAATCAAAAGGTTCTTCAGCAAAGTATTAGATGTTATGTTGTCCAATCTCACCTTCATTCGTACTTGGATAGGTTGGGAGCTGATCCTCAGCTCCGACTTGGCCAAATACACAGCTGGAAGTCTCAATCTTGGCTCATGGCAAAGTAGGTATCCCATGATGCAGTGGTGCAACTCTCCAGATCTCATTTGCCACTTTACGAGGTTGGATGTGCTCTTCTTGGCCGTGGCTAAGTTTTTTGTCTTTTACATTTTACTAGCTTAAACTTTTAGGATTCATACATTAGTTAGTGTTTTGAGTGCTTAGATAGTAAGATTTAGTCTGTAGCTTAGTTTATTTCCCTTTCTGCTGTTGTGTGCTGTTGTTTGGCTGTCGTTTTTTCGCAGGCCTGCATTTGTATCCCATAGTTAATTACTGTAGTGGTGCCTTATTAGGATACCTATAGTGTTGTGTGTTGTTTTTTGTCTACACTCATAGTTAGCTGGTTTGTTACTTAGCTTGTTTAAATTAGAGTGCGAATTGCCCATTTTAGTTAGAGGGATTGTAGTGTTAGTGTTAGTGTGTTCTATCTTTTGTATCTAGGTCCATTTAAGTTAGAGGTCCTAGTGCTCGTCTGAGTCAGAGCAAGTTAGTTTCTAATTATATTTCTAATTATATTTCTTAGATGTGCAGTGTTTGTTAGGTTAGTGTGTGTTTATATATCTAGCAGTGTACTGAGTTTATTTGCTATGTGTAATCCATTTGGGACCTTCTTTTCTTCCAAACATGTCTAAAGACACCAGGGAAAAAGAGCATAAGCCTTCAGGCTTTAAAAAATGTCAGAAATGTACCCAGAAAATGTCAATTACAGACGAACATGTCATTTGTGTATATTGTCAAGGGACTATACATCTACAGGAGAATTGCACTTTCTGCCACTCCTTTAGTGCATGTGTGTTACAGGAGAGGAGAAACAAACTGATTGTTAAGGGGCTCTTGAAACCAACTTTTGAGGAAGCTGTGCAGAGTGCTTCTTCTTCTTCATCCTCTTCTTCTTCTAAGAGGGAAAAACCATCTAAAAGGCCATCTCCTGTCTCTTCAGTCTGAGCCCCCAGAAAAATTGTCAAAATTTCCAAGCCATCTACCTCCTCGGCTCAACAGGCTTCAGAACCGATGGAGGTCATCAGTATTGACAAGCCTGGTTCTTCGGCCCCAAGGTCTTCGGAGCTGCAAGATACCGCATCTCTGAGCCGGTCTATTGATATTCCACTGGTCTCCCCTACCTTGAGATCTCCCATTTTGGAGAGATCTTGTTCACCATCCCTGTCCTCCAGGTCCACTAGGAGACTATCTGATGATGATGTGGAGTGGGTGATGTGCAGACTCTTGAAGTTGCCACCGCTAGCCAAATTGTTCTCAGCTCTGACCCATCAGGTCTTGGAGCCTTCCAAGAATCTTGCATCCACGGTTGTTCCTCCTCCGAGCCAAGCTGGATCTTCGGAGCCGGAGTGCCTGGTACTGGTTACTGTAGAGCCTCGGTGCCATCAGGGATGTCTGGGGGCTGAGGTTCTCCGGTCGGCCCCGGGGGAGATGCTGGGACCCAAACTTATTTGTTTCCAAGCCTACACCTCGGTGCATCAGATTGGGTGAGCTTGGCTCCTACATCAGCCTCGGAGCAGGTCTCTCTGGGGACGGGGGTGTCTTCTGTCTTCTTGGAGCTGGAGATATCCTCAGAACTGGTGGGCTCTGCTTTTGAGCTGATGAGGAGTGTGCTGTCCCCCTCTACAGCTCTATATAGGGATACTGGCATTCGTCCCCAAGGCATTGGCTACTGTCTCGGCACAACCACATCAACAGGACAGCAGAGATTCAGAGCCTCAAGAACCCCCCATTGGGTGAACCCCTTTCTTCTGAGGCCTCCCCAGAATACCCTTCTGATGAGGAGTTGGTGTACCTGAAGGCCTTTGGATTTCAACCTTCAGCCTCTGGGGTGTCTCCACCTTTTGATGAACTAATGGACTTGGTCAATCGAAAGGCAGTAGTCACCTGACACTATGCAACCAGTCCCTGGGAGGCCAAACAAGTTTTTGTCAGCCCCTACTGGAAAAGATTTTCTCACAAAAGGTGTACCTGTAGATGCTATGGTGGTGGCAGCAGCCACAAAGGAGGAACTTTCTCAGACATCCTTATCTGTTCATCCTCCAAACAAAGATTCCTGAGCGATGGACAGATATGGGAAGTATGTCTTTTCATCAGCGACTTTTACACTCCGATCGCTGAACTACCTCACACACTTTACAAGACTGCAAAGAGATCTCCTGAAAGAGGTAGGAGATACTCTACATGGTTCATTAGCTGCAGGGTGACTGAGAAAGTCTCCTCCCAGCTATCCACCTTAAATTCTATCGTTAACTCCTCTGATATCTTATTCAGCGTATGGAGCAAGTAGGGCAGCGGGTTCAGGAGTTTCCTTGAGGAGACACTCCTGGATGCGCTTGTGTAGTTTTGTGGAACCTTTTAAGTCTACCTTTGCTAACACCCCTTTTGATGGTTCCTCACTTTTTGGATCCAAAGTAAAAAAAACAAATGCAAGCAGGAAGGGAAAACTCTCTCTGCCATTGGAGTACATTTTTCTGTATCTTCAAGACCTTACCCTAAAGGTCAGAAGAGTGGAAAAATGTGGATCAAAAGATCCCAGGGAGCTTTCCAAGATGCATGAGGTGAATCCTTCCCCAGGGGCAGACGGGGAGGCAACAATGGTAGACATCATCCTAGAGGCAGAGGGGATCTGCAAAACCAGGGTGAACATGATTCCTTTCGCGGATGTCCCTATCAGTGCTCCTAAAAGGAGGCCCACCTGCTCTACTCTGGAGGCAGTCGGGGGATGTTTGTCTTTGTACCCAGAAGCCTGGCAAAGTATCACAAAAGACAAGTGGGTACAAAGCATAAAATCCAGAGGATATTCCATTCCCTTTTGCAACCCTGTCCCACAAATCAGAACAATCCCGGATGTTCCACCCAATCTAAGGGATCAAGCAATTATAGAAATCCAAAAGTTGTTGGACAAAAGAGTCATCCAAGAAGTCCCCTCAGACCAGACAGGATTCGGAATTTACTCAAGATTCTTTTTGGTGCCAAAAAGAACAGGGGACTGGAAACCCATATTGGATCTCAGCAAGTTAAACGAATCTGTCAAAAAGTCAAAGTTCCAAATGGTGACACTGCAGTCAGTACTTCCCTTCT
The DNA here is from genome assembly GCF_019279795.1 of Protopterus annectens. Classification (NCBI taxonomy): domain Eukaryota; kingdom Metazoa; phylum Chordata; order Ceratodontiformes; family Protopteridae; genus Protopterus; species Protopterus annectens. Next base: position 1,747,192,029 of record NC_056725.1, read on the forward strand.
TAGGAAAAGATGATTGGATGTGCTCAATAGACCTCCAAGATGCGTACTACCACATAAAAATGGACAGAGCATCAAGGAGTCACTTACACTTCCAGCTGGGAGCCAGTCATTATCAGTTCTGAGCTCTGCCCTTTGGTCTCACTACAGCCCCCCCCCCCCAACTATTCATCAAATGCATGGCAGTAGTAACAGCTCACTTGAGACGTCTTGGATTCCAAGTGTTTCTGTATCTGGATGACTAGCTCCTAACTTCCACTAACAAGCATCTACTCCAACAGGCCAGGGATGTGACATTGGAAATCTGTGCTCAGTTAGGCATAACAGTCAATTTACAAAATCTGCCTTGTTGCTCTGTCAACATATTACCTTCATAGGTGCAAACCTAGACACCGTTTCCATGATGGTACATCTTCCAGCCGACAGAATTTCAGCCCTCAGACAGCAAATACTTCACCTTCTTCCAAAGGACAAGGTAAAGGAAAATGTAGTTCTGAAACTTCTAGGGACAATAGCTTCAACCATAACACTAGTTCCTCTTGCCAGGATGCATATGAGAATCCTTCAATGGTTCCTATTCTCCCAATGGTCACTTCAAGAACTTCCTATGTTCCACCTGATCTGAATAATGGAGTCATGCAAAAAGGACCTACGGTGGTGGATTCACTCCAATGGGAGACCCTTTATTTCACAACAACCTGTTGCTACAGAGACCACAGATGCTTCCCAGATGGGGGGGCATTATCTGGGAAGGACGGTCCAAGCTATATGGCAAGACCACGAGGCCCACTTACATATCAATATTCTAGAGATGAGAGCAGTACTTCTGGTGTAGCAAGCAGTCCACGACTGTCTTCCACTGGGAACAATTGCAGTACAGTCAGACAATATGTCGGTGGTTTGGTACATAAACAAACAAGGAGGAACCAGATCATACCCACTTTGTCGCGAGGCTCTGAGAGTTTGGCAATGGACAGTTTCTTCTCAATGCTTTCTAGTAGCAATGCACATCCTGGGGAAATCCAACATGATAGCAGACAAGCTCAGCAGTGCAATATTAATGCCTCACGAGTGGTCTCTGAACCAGAACATAACGGAAGAGATTTTCCGGAAATGGCGTCAGACTTGCTGCGAATTTTTTGTCACTCCCATGAATGCCAAGTGCAGCAACTACTTTGCCCTAATTCCCCTGTCGGCGGAGACACCAAGAGATGTACTTGTACACGACTGGCCCTCTGTACTTCTTTATGCCTTTCCCCCATTTTCCCTCATACCCAAAGTCATCCAGAAAGCAAAATCCTTGGGAAGCAGGATGATTCTCATTGCCCCATATTGGCCTCGGCAGATTTGGTTCCCCTTCCTCTGGCCTCATCTTCAGGAGAAGCTGTGGGCTCTGGACTCAGTTCCAGACCTTCTGACACATATGTCTGGAGCACTTCATCCTTCTCTCCACACCCTCAACTTGACAGCATGGCTGCTCCACTTCCCAAATTAGTCAGGCTTCAAAACTTCACTCCAGCAGTCAAACACATATTGAATTTCTCTCATAAAGTTTCTACTAGAAAACTATATACTAGCAAGTGGAAAAGATTTTTTCACTGGGCCCAAAATAGAAACATTGACCCTTTGTCTGCGCCTGTTCAGTCCATTTTAGAATTTCTGGCAGAACTCTTCCAGCAAGGCTCTGCTGCAGCAACTATTAGAGTCCAGCTGGCTGCAATTTTGAATTTCCACATTGCTGACCATTCTCCTAACTGAATGTCACACAGGTTGTGTAAAGCATTTTTAAAAGGCACTTCCTTATTGAGACCTCCTATTAAGGAACCACTTTCTCCTTTGGATTTAAATGTCCTATCTCAACTGACATTGCCACCATTTGAGCCTTCTTCATCTTGTGACCTCAAATTTCTTTCCTGGAAGACCATTTTTCTAGTAGCTGTAACATCTGCCAGAAGAGCCTCAGAGTTGCAAGCACTGTCAATCAGACCTCCATATCTGATATTTCATAAGGCTAGGGTATTGTTACAAACTAGTCCATCCTTTATACCTAAGGTTTGTTCTCAATTTAATATCAGTCAATCCACTGAGCTCCCGATGTTTTTCCCAACCATAGCAACAAGGCAGAGTATAAACTCCATTAATTGGACATGCATAGACAGCTCAGATTCTATTTGCATAGAACTAAAGATTTCAGGAAATCTGATCAATCACTCATCTCCTTCTCTGAGGGAAAAAAGGGTATGCCAGTATCTAAAGTCACCCTTTCAAACTGGCTCTCAAGTTGTATCACCTTTATCTACACCTCCAATAATAGAAAGTTACATTCAGAATTAGAGGTCACTCAGCCAGAGCATTAGATACATCCTCTGCTTTTCAGGCCAGAATGTCTATGGACAGTATTTGTGCTGCAGCTACGTGGGCCAGTCCACATACGTTTATCACTCATTACAAAGTGGATTTGGCCTCCAGGGACAGGGCCTCCTTTGGTTCCACTGTGCTCAAAGGTGTATTCTCATGAGCCACACTGGAAAAAGGTGCTAGGGATGCTGTCCCATTCAAGTAAGAATGAAGGCGAGATAGGACAACATAACATAAAGAAGTTATGTGCTCACCATAACATTCCATGTTTGTTGTCCATCTTGCCATTCATTCTTACAACCCCTCCCTCCTTCCCCCATCCAAGGACTCCTAGAGGACCTGGTGGTGATCTTTCCTCTTTACATGAGCTCCTTGACTCTGTTTATTTCTCCTTGACATGGAGTTTATATATATATATATATATATATATATATATATATATATATATAAACAAGATCTGGAGAGAATCATGGGATACCTACCTTGCCACTAGCCAAGTTTGAAACTTCCAGCTGTGTATTCAGCCGAGTCAGAGCCAAGGATCGGCTCTGAACCCATCCAAGTAAGAATGAATGGCGAGATGGACAACAAACATGGAATGTTATGGTGAGTACATAACTTCTTTTTTAAGGGTGTGCACACACAATAAAGTATTAGTTAAAGGGTGTGCACAATTATGCAACCAGCAATGTTTTTTTATTTTTTATATTTTTTTTCCCCTAGCAGATTTGTTTGTTTTTCAATTGAATTGTGCAGGTTATACGTTATATTAAAGGTGGGAAATGTTTTGAGATGATTTATTGGGGTCTCATTTTTTATATAACAAAAACCTGGCATTTTAACAGGGGTGTGTAAACTTTTTATATCCACTGTATATATGTATGTATGTATATATATATATATATATATATATATATATATATATATATATATATATATATATATATATATAACACACACACACACACACACACACACACACACACACACACACACACACACACACACACACACACACACACATGCATATGTATATACATATATATATATATATATATATATATATATATATATATATATATATATATATGGGACTACTTCTAAATTTGAAGTTTCAAAACGTCAAATTTCTTATGGTCGAGACCATAAGATCAAAGTTTTGAAACTTCAAACCGTTTAAACGGAGATTGCCATACAGCGCAGAATGGTATATTTACCATTTTCCTCACTGCAGTGCAATCTCAGAGTTGGTATATTTAAGTAGCAGGGGGTGTGGGGAGTGCAAGGGGGCTTGCCCCACTGCAAAAATATAAAAACATTGTTTTTTGTTTTTATTTCTTTTTATTTAAATTTTGAAGTTTCAGATCTTCGATCTTATGGTCTTGATCATAAGGAATTCAAAGTTTCAAAACTTCGAAATTTAGAAGTAGACCTGTGTATATTTATATATATATACACATACATATATACAGTGGATATAAAAAGTTATATATATGTATAATGTATATATATATATATATATAAACATACAAAATATTACGAAAATGATAAAATATAATCCACAAATAGACAATTAGACATCAGTGGCAGTGTTTAAAGAAGTACATCATGGAAAATATATAGGTACATATCATACAGAATAAGACAGGAAATTAAGTAATATCAACCAGGAGTGGAGCAGGAGCAGAGCCAAGATTTGATAAAAATTCCTCTAGAGTGAATTTAAATTCTTGGTGGTTAGGGTTCAATCTGATAAGTATTGGAATAGAATTCCAATTTTTTGCTACCATGTGGGAGTAGAAGCTGAGATCAGGAGATTTACTGTTTTTGTAGATTGAGATGAGGTGTTTTTTGTCAGAGCGGAGATGTCTCCTGGGCTGGTGGCAAGAGAGGATGTTGTTGAGGGCAGGACAGGCAGAGGGTTTATAAATTATGTTATGTGTGATTATTAGCTGTATGTTGGTGAGATGATGGAAGAGTTCAAGCCAGTTTAAAGATTTTAATTCAGTGCAGTGGTGAGTGAAGTGCATTAAACTGGTGGAGAACTTTGCTATCTTATTATAGCATACTCCCACTTTAGACTGGAGGTTTATAAGGATTGGAGCTCATAATTTTAGAGTGAGAAGGAGGTATGTTGTAGTGGGGGTGATTTTTGTAGCTGAGTTTTGGAAATGTTTGTGTCAACAGAGCATACTGATTTTTTTTTGGTGAGTTTTTTATATTGTTTTGTATGTGAAGATTGAATTTGAGTCTATCACCAACTGTCTTTACTAGTTTTGTATTGGGGACTATTTATACTTCTGTGTTATTTAGTGAATAGATTTTGAAGTTCTGTTTAATATGACAATGGATTTTGCGGGAGAAGAGAAGTTTTGTTTTATTTTTTATTTCTTTGACCTTAAGGAGGGGGTGGGCATTGGTGGCCATACTTCATTTGAGGTGAATGATTCTTGAGTTATTTGTTGGAGGTATATCAGATTGTTAGAGAAACATACAAGTTGTGAGTCATCTCCTTATTATATGAGAGAGACTTGGCAGGAGGTGGTGTGGTGATTATTGATGAAGACATTGAAAAGGTGGGGTCCAAGGATGGCACCTTGTGGCACTCCAGTGGTATTGGGGAAGTAAGAGGAAAGCAAGCCTTACCATTTTACTGACTGCTGTCTATTGGATAAGTAGTTGTAGAACCAATGTAGTAGAGGGGATGATAGGCCAATGCTAGTCAATTATTTCAAGTTTTGGGTGACAGACTATGCCAAAAGCCTTAGATAGGTTGAGGAATAGTGCAGAGACAAACTAGCCTGTGTCTCTTGCTGTGTTTATGGTGTCCATGAAAGGATAGAAGTGCAGAATTTGTATTATGGCCAAGCCTGAAACTATGCTAAGTAGGGTTAATAGCTGATTTTTAAGGATGGCTTGGAGTAGTTGGGTGTGGGTGCATTTTCTAGTAGTTTTGAGGGGGGGGGGTAGTATTGCTATTGTTCGAAAGTTAACAACTCCAGTTAAGTTTCCACCTTTGTGGAGAGGGATCATATGAAGTTTTTTCCATATGGAGGGCACATAGGATTCACATATGGGTCTGTTGATGAATAGTATACTGACTGGGTAGGCTATGACTTTAGCAGCAAGCTTAAAATAGCATGGGGCAGGTTGTCAGCTGCAGGGAAGGACAGTTTAAGTTTAAGAAGCATTTTTTTTTATTATTATTAAGGAAATTGTGACTGGTTTCGGGGTAAAGGAGGGGGGGAGAGATATATTGGGTTAACTTAGGAGAAAAGCTGAGTGGAATTTGGTTAGCTGTAGATTGTTTAGGTTGGGTAGCAGGATGGAAGGTGCAAGGAGAGATAGGAATAATGTGGAAGGATGGATTGGATGAAGGAAATGGACTTTTAATTAGGGAGGAAATACAGTCCATAAAGTAAGTATTAAATAACCCTGCAGTTTGTTGGGGTGAGTTGTTAGGAGAGGGATGTGGGTCTTTTTGCTACCAGGATTTATTAAAGTTAGTAGAAGACCAAAACTTTTTTGGTTTGTACTTATGGTTACTTTTGATTTTAGTGTAGTATTGTTTTCTTGTTGTCATTTACTTGTTTTTTTTTTTGAGTAAATTGGGAAGTTATCTGAAGGTTAGAAGGTGATCAGCTGTTTTATGTTTCTGCCTTTGTTTCCAAGCTTTGACTCTGTCCTTCATAAGGTTTAAGCTTTGTTTAGAAAACCAAGGAGCATGATTTGTTTTGACTATTTTTAAGTAGAGGCACTAGACTATTAAGAGTGTTTAAGAATACTGTATTGAAACACTTGATGGCTTCATCTAGGAGTAGACTTTTTAATGCAGACTAGTTCACAGATAGTGGCATGTCAGTGAATGACTGTGGGTTGAATTTACAGAGCTTATGGTTTATTTTTAGTTCATGTTTTTTTTTCTTGTGTGTGTGGTGAACATGCTTTCTTTGAGTGTAAGCAGGGACATGGTCACTTAGAGCATCATAAAGTGCACCAGCAGAGTTATATTTACTGGTTTCAGACACCAATATCCAATCGAGGATGCTGCCATTGCTTGGTTCTTATTATATTTGATTGGGGATGTTATGCACTTTGTAAAACCAAATAGGTTTATGCTGGAAAAGGGTGGTCTGGGGATATGGTTTGCCAGTCAGTGTTTAAATTGTGTAGGATGATGGTTTTGTTACATATTGTTTTATTTGTCCAGAATAGGTTATCTTCTAGAACGGGTACATTGTTACCTGGAGGTATGTAGAGTGCAATAATGCATTGGCTCTTATTCCTATTTAGATTCAAGACAGTGATGAGTAATCCACTTTATGGAAGTTAAGGACTGGTGTGAGAGATGGAGAAGGAGTTAGAATAAAGAAGAGCTATGCCTTCAGCTTTTGTAAATCTGCCTACTCTAATTGTGTTGTAGTCGTGGGGAAGAATCTCTGTATAATTAATATTTTGTTTAAACCAAATTTCTGTGATGGCCAAAGTGTCTGAGGTGTATTGATATCTAAGCATGTAGTTCAGTTATTTTATTATGAATATGGTGTGGATTAAATGTGAGGAGGTTCAGATTTTTTGATGGGTTGTTAGTGTTGAGGTGGGGCTAATTTATGTTGTATGGGGTTGGGTGTTGCAACTGAGGGAGTGGGGGTGGAGAGATTGTGATGATAAGGGAATATGTGTATAGTGTTAGAAGAGGTGGGGGTGGTTAATGTGAGTGCCAGAGAGGGTCCAGGGTTAGGGTGGAAGTCTCCACACTGCGAGATTTTAGAGGCTTGTGGTATAATAGGTGGAAGAAGTTTTGTTGTTTATTAGACCATATTTGTATTATGGGGTCTGTATCAGAACAGCAAAGAGGCATTTCATCAAACGTTTCTTTGCCGACACATATACAGCGAACGCACTAAAGCGTGAACGCTCAAAACAGCAATTTCTTTCCCTGGGAAAGAAATTGGTAGCACAAACACACAAACACACACACTTTCAAACATAATGTGGGGGGCTTCACCCCCCAGACCCGCCAACATGGGGGCTGTGCCCCCCACCCCCCCAACTAAATATACCAACTCCGAGATCGCACTACAGTGGGGAAAGGGGCAAACATACAGGGTAGGTCAAGCAATTTCTTTCCCAGGGAAAGAAATCGTTGTTTTGAGCATTCGTGCTTTAGTGTGCTTGCTGTTTATGTATCAGCAAAGAGGCATTCAATGAAATGCCTCTTTGCTGTTTTGATATAGACCCGTATTATGCAGCTGAAGGTTGGAAGTGAAGTATTTTATGTCTAAAGTGGAGACTGGCATTTAGGTTATAAAAACTTGAGGAGATGTCACGGTAGCTGCTGAAGAAGTGAAGGTGGAAGTGAAGGTTAGAAGGGTGCTAGATAAACTTAGGAATTAAAGAGATGTGGTAGGTTATGGAATGAGCTAATAGTAGCAGGAGTATGGAAATTAAGGCAGGAAATAGCATTGAGGGAGTCTGACTTATAAAGCGAAGTAAAATGTTTGAGGTAGAGAGTGTAAGTGTATAAGGTTGTTGAGCAGAAGTATGAAGTGTCAGAACATGGGAATATAGGAATAAGATAGGAAAAACTTTAACTGTTAGATGAAACTGATATTGTAAAATGGGTGGAGCTAAGGAGAGTATAAGTGTAGATGAGGTATTGAATTGGGGGTATGGCAGGGAAGTGTAGTGAGTCTGAGTGTAGTGAGTTCAAATGGAGTGGGATGCACTTGCTCAGAATGTCATGAGACAGAAAACAATCAAAGAACTGGCAAGAAAAAGGTCAGAGTGTATATCTTTTTACTATTTAAATTTTGATATATAAACAATAAGAACCAGGTCACTTACCCTGTAACTCCCTTACACCCTGCTGGATAGAGCTAGGAAAGGAATGATGATAGAGTGTGAGGTGAGTACAGTTTAAAGCACAACAGAGAGAGTGGATGAGTAGTAGAATAAAAACACATGGAAATTACTCCAGAATCAACCAATAGGGTCTCAGTGTGATTAGCTTAGACTACCCCCCCCCCCAAAAGAGCATCAAAGCAGTGTGAGAAAAAAATTAAATCTAATCATGTGGGACTGCAGCACAGGAAAATAAAATACTGGCTTAGATCTGGAAGAGGATTAACAAGTGTCTGTAGCAAAGGAGAAATAAAATGAAGGAAGTAAGCAAAGGAGAAATAAAATTAAGGAAGGGAAACTAAGGGTGAGTTCCTTGAAGGCATGCAGTGCCACTGACGAGAGACAGAAGGAGACAAATAATGGGAGGAGCAAATCTAGATAAATGTGAAGGAAAAATTACAGAAATAAATAGTTACGGAGTAAGAACAGACCAAAAGATCAGCAAGGAGTAAATATCAATGTCTCTTAGTATGCAGAGAGTAAAAGCTGTCCAGCAAGATGTCTGTTAAGTAGGGTCACAGACTATAATGCTATTGATTACAAACTAGGGGGCTGAAATGTTTGTTTGCAGACTAGTCACAATGCAGGATAAAATACATGCAGAAAGGACTGGCTGTCCAACACTTACTTAAAGCACATGGACAGAGGTGGTACAACATTTCTGTCCAACATAAGTGGTAGGTAGGGTTGCCACCTTTTCAAATGCCCAAAGTGGGACACTTTTGTAGAAATGTGAGATTTTGCACGACAAAACATACCCACGGCCAGTGCAAAGGCCAGAACTTCACTTTTTTGCCAAAATAAAAGTTTATATTTTGTTGCATTTGAGTTTCTCATGCTATTTCATATAATAGTTATATGTTCCAGATACAAAATAACTGTTTTATGCAATTATTAAAAAAAATTAAGAAATATATTTTGTCTTAAAATCTCTGGTCATTTGCCATTTTTTAGTTTTTTTTCGCAGGACACAAATGCCCAAAGTGGGACTGTCCCTCGCAAATAGGGACAGGTGGTAACCCTAGTGGTAGGTGGAAGGAACAGACATAGATTGTCATTGGATGAGCCTGCTGTGTGTATGTTTTAGAGATGTTTCCAAGTAGACTTCTTAAAGCAAAAGGGCAGAGATAGTTGAAAGTTTCTGACCAAAATAAATGGATGGATGGAGTAGACACAGCCTGTCTTTTGGATGAGCCTGCTGTGTATATGTTTTAGGGATGCTTCCAATGAGCCTTCCTGTAACTCCCTTGAGCCCTGCTGAAGAGAGCTAGGGAAGGAAGGAATAAATATATAAAGTGGGCACAGATATGTTGCATGACATTTAAACATTTCTGAATCACTCTGCCATCTTGTTTGGCCTCATAATCATACAAAACACTGAAACACTTCATTATACAGTCATTAGCATATAGCACAGCTGCCCACATTATTTGGGAAGAAATATTGGCAAAAATACATTAGTCACAGTAAGGAACTGTGAATATAAAGAAAAGAGTCTGTGATGTGTTAAACTGGCAGGAAATGTCATTACAAATACAGCAAGAGGGTCAAATCTGGATTACATGTACATACTTGCCATACTAATAATACAAGGGAGGAGATTATTCCTTATTATACAATTCCTCCCCTAAAACGTGCACGCTGATTGGCCAGCCCAACCAGCGTGCCCATTGTAAATCCCTCAATATACTAACGGAAAAAGGTCTGGTCGCCCGGACTTTTTCCGTTAGTATAAAACACTGTCTCGCTATGTTAAAAGAGTTTAACATAGCGACACAGGTTTAAAAAAAGCAACGGAGATCTCCGTTGCTTTTTTTAAAGCTGTCTCGCTATGTTAAACTCCTTTAACATAGCGACACAGTGTGTAAAAAGCAATGGAGATCGTTTTTTTTTTAAAGCTGTCTCGCTATATTAAATGGGTTTAACATAGCGAGACAGCTTTAAAATAAGCAACGGAGATCTCCGTTGCTTATTTTAAAGCTGTCTCGCTATGTTAAACCCATTTAACATAGCGAGACAGTAAAAAAAAAGCAACGGAGATCTTGCGTTCTCCGTTGCTTTTGCTCACAGTTCTGATGTACCGCGCAGGCGCGCAGTACATCAGAACTACCGCGAGAATACCAGACAGCTGCGGAAGGGCAGTAAAGAGGCATTATACAATGCCATTATTTAAGAAAAGTAATTATTTCTTTTCTTAAATAATGTCATTGTATAATAATAACAACACTTCTGGTGGGTAATGCTGGATTTACCCATGGTTGGCTTTGTTTGGTCCCTCGGGCTTCGCCCTCGGGACCAAACCACGCCATCCGTGGGTAAATCCAGCATTACCCACACCCAGGCGTGGGTTATTGCTATATTCACTTCCAAGAAGACTACTGAGTGAAGTAAAAAGATTTGTTTACATTTCAAGAAGTCATGAAGGTAACATTAGAGGAATGATTAATGCACTAAAGCTCATGTTTTCAAGACACAGGTTTTTCGATGTGGTAAAACCTGGTAATGGCCTATAGTATGCAAGTATTGAATTTAATAGATTTTTCAGAGCAAAAGGAATTTTAACATGTAACCTCAAGTCCTAGCTACCTGCATTAAAATAGTCAGATTTCAAGGGCAGTACAGACTGTTAAAAATCAAATGTAGAAAGTTTAGAGCATTAATATGACTGTCACATACCTATAAATTTAGTTTTGTGGAATAAATGTGTTTTTCATCAGCTGAACTATAGATAGGTCTGAAATTAAAGGGTAGAATTTACATCTATATTCTTATTACAGCCTCAAAACCACTTTATGTTCAAGACATACTGAAACAAAACCAGTGCAGACAAACTACATCTCTGATCAGAGGGCAACAAACCAGTCTTTTTTAACAAGAGAGGCAAAGTTATACAGGAATGTTCTACAAAGGAACTTCATGGCATGCTTCAACTTGTAGACATCCATATCTGTATACTTCCCCTTTTCCAGTCATAGTAAGTAATACATGTTTTGGAAACCATTGTATTAAAGAGCGTAAGACTGAATTTTTTATTGTACTGTATACCAGGGAGAAGAATAGCCTTTAAAACTGTTATTAAGGAGTACAGAAATATGGTAATTAGCTGCTAACCATACTTGTCAACTTTGGAGTGATTATACCTCCTCTCTGAACTGCTGTTTTCTAAACTACCAAAGCTGTCAATTACCCTTGTGTTGAAATTAGGGGATTGTAGCAACACTTTTTAAAGAAAATGTAATTTAATTAAATATCCAATGTTCCATACAAATCTGTGCATAAACAACCCATGGTACTGAGACGCAACATGAAACATTTTTGCCAGAATATAACAATTAAGTGCAACCAGTGGACCATTCAAATCATAAGTCACAACAAGATATGTAACATCAAGTAAATAAACATCAGATACTAATAGCATATAAGAGGTTGATAGCATTAACATGAAAAGGAGATAACATTTAAAAACACAATCTGGCAGAGAATTAATGCTGCATACACATAATATTTATTTTTTTCTTCTACAGATTTGGAAGCTTGTTTGACAGTTTTAAAAATCTCAAAGGGAATTTCCATGACTTGCATGCTTGTTGAGTATTTTTTTTCACGGTCTTCAGAGATAGAGTTGTTCTTCTATTAACTGATGCTGTAAAACATAATTCATGCAGAAATAATGAACACCATAACATTATTTTCAAGATTTAGATTAGTTATGATCACGCTTAAGATGCAGTTAAACCAATATCCATACAGGATATGTAAGCTTTTAGGACAGGAGAGAATATTTGTTCAGGTGGGTGAAATCTTAGAATACTTCCATAACATATGTAAAGTATGAGACACTTTGTCAAGACAAAAGGTATATAAGAGAAAGACAGATTATAATCTTAATTGCTGCTAGGTTATGGGGACCAAAGTAGATAATGTATAATATCATAAATTATTACTGGTAAAATTTTAAATAAGGAAGATAATTGTGTTCATTCTTCTAAATCATATTCCAATCTTTGTTAAGGCTCTAGCCACTCAACAAATCAGACCAACAATTGGATAAATCTGGGGAATATAAAGTTAAGTTAATGACAGTGTCATATATAATTAATGAACAATGCTTTTGTGGAGATGTTAACAATCAAGAAGTAACACGCTGTACATTGGATTGGTTGATAGATACAAGTGGGAGCATTTTAATATATAATAAATGTAAGGAGGGATGAGGTGTTTCTTTAATTTCCATGCAGTAAACCAATATGTTACTAAGGCAAATTTTTGATATTTAGGGTGTGAAGAAGGATGCTTTTGTTTAATACTGAAAATACCTTGTAAAATAAAAGATGACTTTTAGTAATTATGTTCAAGTTGTCAAGTAAAGGTTGGCATGGGTTAAATTCAAAGAAGAGACATAGTTTCTTGAAGAATATTTGAGTCTATAATTAAGCATTTAGGCAAAATTGGTAACTCATCCCAAGGAGGTGCACTAGGAGAGAAAATGACAATGCGGCTAGATATCATAAAAAGGTAATCAAATAAGATAGAATAGTAAAGTTATATATTGGGGACTTTAAAGTCTCTTTTAATTTTATATCCCATCAATTTCCTAGCACTTCACAATGGGATGTTATTCCCTAGAGGAATGATAACAATAGTTTATTAAGAGTTTTAAAGTTTTTTGAAGGAATACTTCATATACTATTATTAATACAGTATATAATTTGGTTAAGATATTCATCTTTGTAATAGAAACTTTGGATAATAAATGATGCTTTATTTTGTTCCATCTTTCTGGATCTGTTTTAATTTTGCCCCAAATTCTTCAGAAATTACAGACAAAAATTAAAATAAATCTGGTTTCTAGTTTATGCCCAATTAGTGATGACAGTTTCTGAGCATATACTGCATTTATTGAATTATTGCATACGTTTAAGGGGAATAAGATAAATGCATCCAATTTTAACTTGTAGTTCAAAAATGCTGCATTCCTCCACTATACTAAATGAATATTTCAAAGGTATTTCTGGGGCATGACAATAATTTAAAATATCATCTGCAAAAGAGGCAAATTACCAAACATTGTGCTATGTAGTGATGCATTGTCTTGATAAAAAGAGGTTGCATATTTAAAATGAAAAGATATGGAGAAATTGGGTAATTCTGATGAACACCAGTCCCAATCTTGATTAAAATACAAACATTTATTGCCAGTCACACAGAAAACAAATTATACTGGGCATTGAATATGAAACAAAGGCGGATGGGGATAAACGTTGGTTAGGAGTCTGGATTTATAAGGAATGCAGATTCTATTAATGCCTTACTGGCATCAAAATGAAACACAGGTCTATGAATATTGACTTGATTACTCTGGTAAGCAATGAGCTGTAACATAATATCATTTTTCCTGCATATTCAACTTTCCATGAATCCTGATTGGAAGTTGAAATAATGAAACTGGCTATGGTATGCAATCTTTTTTAATATCATGGTCATAATATTAATGTCAGTGCTATAGGTCTTTGATTTTTTTTATATCAAAACTGAGCCTGGTTTAGTTTGAGAATAAGCTCTGTTTAAGACTGATTAAAATAATTTCTCTGAATACCAATGTCTCATAGTACATTTACATAGTCAAACTTAAATTGGAGGCAATAGATGTTGGAATGTTTTTTTAAACAAGAAATATCTTTATTAAATCATCATGTATGACATAGGCAATCATACTTTTATATACATGAAAACACACCACATTGACATAATTTCAGTTGCAAACATTATACATCACTAACCATATTGACATGATTTTACTTGCAAACATTACACATAACTTATAATTTATCCAGTCAT